>NW_012267313.1:11024421-11120854 GCF_000151885.1 Dipodomys ordii | reverse complement strand
GAGTTCAAGCCCCACGACCAGACCCTCTCTCCCCCCGCAAAAAGAAAAAAGCCAGAAGTGGCGCTGTGGCTCGAGTGGTAGAGCGCTAGCCTTGAGCTGAAGAGCTGAGGGACAGCGCCCAGGCCCAGAATTCAGGCCCCATGACCGGACCCAAAAAAAAGTATATCTTAGGGGCTAATGAGATATTCAAATAACTATATAAGGTAAAGACATGATGATTTGGAAACTCATCCCTTATGTCTAAAGTGATTCCTAGAATGTCAACAACAACAACAAAAGAAAAAATGCTTGAAAATCAAAATGAAGTACCTTGAAGTTGATTCAATAAATGCTAATGCTTATTTCATTTTGTGTACACAAGGGAACACTTAGTAGGCTGTGGTTTGAGACTGTTGTTAAAATTCCCTTTAGGATGGCCATGCTATATTAATACCACAGGTATGTTTAGAAAACATTTAATGTACTATATCTAGGTTTTAATTGTTCTGCCTAGACAATTAAGACAAAAAAAACCCCAAAAGACAGATAAAGACAAAGCAGAGATTCAAAGTTTACTATGGTAGACCAACTATTTGTGTGGAAACGTATAAATATTTATATATAAACATGCATACACATCAGAGTGATCTCTTATGTTAGGTTTCCATAGCTGTATCCAAAATAACTGTGAGAACTGAAGGCGGGAATTATGTATTTTAGCTCAGCATCAGTCCGTGGTTGGCTGTTTCATTGTTTGGGACCCCAGAGGAGGCTGAATGTCATGGAGACAAGAGTATTCAGAAGAAGAGACTGTTCACCTCAGGATTGACAGGAAGTGGGGAGGAGGCAAAGCAAGGGGACAGGGACTCCAAAGTACCCTTTAAAGACATGTCCCCCAGTGACTCATTCCCCCCCACTAAGTCCCACTTCCCACCGTTCTTGTGATCTCTCAATATTCTATTCAGATTTTTAATCCATCCATGAATTAATCAGTTCATAAATTCAGAGGTCCAGTGGTTTAATCACATGCCCAAAGCCCCTCAACAGCTAACCACCAATACATGATAGTCTATGGTGGATACTTTGTATTCGAACCACAGTTCATGACCATGACAACTGAAATTATAAGGCTCACTGCAGAACTCAAAATTGATGATCAAGCCCATTATCTCAATGAGTACACTCTTCCACATGGCATCCCGTACAGCATCTACATTTAGTCAAAGAAATATTCCTAGACCACAGGATAGATTAACTTACGTTTATATGTAGCAGAAGGACAGGAAAAAAGTTCTGCTTCGTTTTATTTATTTATGAACTGCAGTGTACTATTTGTTTTTACTCAAAGCTATCTAAAATACTCAAGACAAATACAAAAGTATCTCATGTGGAAGTAGCAAAAAAAAATCATTTTATCTTTTTCTGACTATCACATTGTTACACAGCTTTCCTTATTGAATAGTAGGAGAGGAAAAGAAAGTGTTGAATTCACCATTAAATAATCAAATTGGAACAGTGCATTTGTGACAGATTTCATAAGAGTATTAAAATAGCTAGGTATCAATGTTTGTTAATTCATAATAGATCAGAGGAAAGAATGAATAACTAATGCTAAGATATTGAATAATAAGATTAAATAGTGTTAAGATGCTTCTGGGAGTCTATTGACATATCAAAGTTGATATGAAGTGAAATACATCATCATACACTTTGTATGAAGTATATTAGAATATACTTCTGTGTATTCAATATTTTTTGTTATCCAGAGCAGTAAGACAAGAGAAGTAAACAGAGTATCCAAAAAAAGGAAGGCGCTCAAGTGATCTCTACTTGCAGATGACATGTCTTTGTTACAGAAAAAAATCTAAAGACTGAATCAAAACAAATGACTAGAACTAATAAAAAATTCACTAATGTTGCTTAATACAAAATAATTGTCAAAATCACTCTCCCGTATTTTATCATAGTAACATGAAGCTGGCTAATAGACACAAGATCCTGGTAATTAGAGAGAGGATGATCAATGAGTACAGAGGTATAACCAGATAGCTATGGTTGACACAAACAAATCGAATATTTTAAATTTAGCTTCCAGATAAAATTTTGAATATTTTCAACACAAAGAAATGGTAAATGTCTGAAGTGGTAGATATGTCAGTTACATTGAGCTGATCATTGCTCATATACATTGAAATATCACATGGTACCCCACAAATATATGTACAATCAGTGTGTGTCACTAGAAATAAATTTTTTTCATTGAGAATGACCAAATTTACATGCAACATAAATATGATAGCTTGTTATGATTTGAACATTTACCTAATAACAGTTTTTATAAGGAGATTCTTATCACACTGAATAATGAACATATTTTAATAATAAGACTGGTAGAAAACTAATGAAAGAGTTAAACTTCTGAAGTCCACTCATATATGACATGAACATATCCCTAAAATAGAAAGCGAATGATATACAACCATGAAACTTGAGTTTGGAAAGTTGCAATGTTAAGGCCAAATTTAATTAGGCTTTCTAAAAATGCTGAAACATGAGAAGTAAAGAATAGATTGCTCAGGGAAAAGGGTTTAATTTTAAAAAGTGAACATCATCAACAACCTAAACATATTTTTCAGATATACTAGAAGTTTCTAGCCAGGAATGAGAGGAGATGAAAACTAAGCAAGATGCATCCTGAGAGAATTTCCTCCTTCTTCCTAAAAGATTGGCCCATCCAAGATGAACTGGTTGTGAAAATACCAAATCCAAAGAGTCAGTGTTTTTATGAGAGATAAGATGTGAGCCCTTTGGTTCAATGGGATATAGTTGCTTATTTGCCTAATCCCAGTAGCTAACATGGCTCCACTTTAAATAAATGTGAAACAACCAGAAAAAGGATGAAAGGAAGAGTGGGAGAAAAGAAGGAGGAAGAAAAGGTTTTGAGACATGATATGTATGCTATTATTGTAAATGAGTTACAATACCTAGAATCAAGCTCAAAGAAAGTTTTTCTTTATTTGGACAAAAAGGAATGTAATAGGTTCTGAAATTTATAAAGTAGCAATACTGAATTTAGTCTCTAGTCATTTTCTATAAATAATGTGCTAAACTTGGGAAATAACCTGGTGAATACTAGGTGCTTGCAGAAATCACTAAAATGTTTAATTAGCCTTCACTTTATTTTCTTAATTGAATTGCTGGACTATAAATTCTAAGGATACATCTGTGTAGTTCAACTTAACTTCAAAATGTATCTGATATGTCCTCATGACAGCCTGGATTGTTTGCACACTCACAGCTACTTGCACCCATATCACCAGTGTGGCTAATGGGAGTTTATCAACCAGGAAGATCCCGAATATCTTGTTAGAGGACTTTTTCCACAGACCAGTCCTATTGTATTGTAAATAAGTTGGGTAAAGTTAGAAGGAATATCCTAAAGCTAGATGAAATAGCAATGAATACAGTTTCGAAATTGCCTTAACAGACCAGAATGCTCATTTTAATTTTTAAATCTAAGTTGATACAGACAGATGTGAAACTTCCCTTGTATACCAATTAATCAATTTCACAAGGATATTCTTTACATAAAAAAGTCATAGTGGTTTTAGTTAAATGAAGATTAAGACTGTGCTAACTGATTCCCAAGGGTTCAAATAGTCCATGAGTAGAATCTGGGGTCCCTATATACCTGAAAGGGGGAACACATTGTCATTTTTCACTAACTTCTGATAAAAATTCAGTCTTTTCTTCCATTATAGCTATAATACCGTGGTAGTGCTGGCTGTACCCCAATAATACCAATAATAATAATCACATATTTTTATTATATGATGTTTACACATATATCTGAAAACACCAATCATGACTCACCACCTCAAAGTTAAGAAAATTGTTGGATCTGCTATTAGACACTATGGATAATACTTCAGTAAACACACACATGTGCACACACAAACATCTATTCATTAAAATAGAGAGTCCAAAACCACACTTCTCTTTTCAATATTCTGATAACTACATTTTAGTATAATTGACATGAATGTCAGTAGCACTTCTCAGCTCACACCTGACAGATTATGCATTTCATATTTTATTTGAGATATTGATAATTGGAATAACTTCAGAGTGGATAAGAAATAAAACAGTGACCAGTGAGAGAAAGGCTAGAAGTTGTATCAGGAAGAAGAAAATTCCCCGAATCAAATACTTACTAGTGCAAAACACTTTCACGATATAATGGGAAAGTCCATACATCTTGGTTTGAACAAACTATAAGCATTTCCCACCTCTGCTACTTACTGTCCTTAGGTAAGTCTTCAACTCTGATTTCAACTTTTTTTGTCTGTATCTTGAAGGTAATGCATAAGTGCAGAGTTAAGGTGAAAAATTGCGAAAATGCATTAGAGATACTGACAGTGTCTGGTCAAAATAGACCCCCAAATGTTGAGCCATAGTTGGTATAGTCTTATCAAGGGAACCAGTGCTGAAATATATATGTCAGCAGGAGTGGGAGGTTTGGATGGGTCCTTCTACCATACAGCGTGGAAATTGATGTCTGTCTTTGTTTTGCTCTGGGATGACCTGCCTTGCAATCTAATGGACCCTTGCTAAGCTTTGGTAGCTTTGAAAGTCATAAGAATCTTGCCACTGTGTGTGCCCAAAGAAGTACCATGCATTCTGACCTCATAAGAGCACTTGCAGGATAGGGATGATATCTATGGGGCGTCCCAGGTTACCTCCATCACTTCAAGAAAGAACAAGGGCTAAACATAAATCATGTATCAAGCCATCAGCCTCAACCAATGTTGTTTTTCCCTGGCTTCTGAGGACCCGAGTTATCATTTAAGTAAACAAATCATTAATTAGAGAATCAAACTTCCAGATGCTAGTAAAAAGAACAAATGATACACTATTTCCTAGGCAGGGACCATTTATATTCCAAATAGATACAATGACATTATAGCTACAAGGTACCAACATTCCATGTTGGAATCATTAGTGAGTATATAAATGACTTAAATGATAATAAAAATGTACATGAGTAGTCTATTGCCAATGGAATGCTTAAATATACAGATGGCTGGTTTCTTAGAATTACGGTGCCAAACTCAAGTTCTAAAGGATATCAACAAGGCCTGTTAAGGAAGAGGCCCATCTCCAAAACTCAGCCAAGTACCAGTTGAGAATTTCTGTTTTGAAGAGCAGCAAAGGAATCATAAACATTTCCTTGCCAGATGGAAGGACACTCCATGGTTTTGCAAGTAAGGAAAGGCGGAGAGGGACAGGACAGCTGGGCACCAATTAGTGAGTTAATCATTTGTTTGAATAAATACTTGAATGCATGAGATATGTATTGTGCATTATATACTTAACAGAACAGTCTTTCTCTCTCTCTCTGTGTCTCTCTGTCTCTCTCTCTCTCTCTCTCACACACACACACACACACTCATTTCCTCTCACTAAAGAGGTCTTAGAATTGCTTATAAACTCTGAGGTTTCCTACTATTTCCAGACTTTTAAATCCCCTTCTCTTCCTCCAATGCCTCTGCATGATGCAAATCTATTCTTCAAAAATAGAAATAACCTTTCCCAAAGAAATTTATATCCCAATAGGATCACAGTCAATGAAGTCACTCACATTTCCAAATGTACAAACCCAATAATAAAAAGAAGCAGAGACAGAATCCCACACTATTTAGAACTATTTTGATGCAGGCAAGTATCTACAATTATTTTTACTCATGCCAATATGGAAAAAGAAACTATGAAAAAGAGCTTTTAGATGTACAAATCGTTATGTAGAAAAACGAACTTTACAACTTTGGTGGGGTGGGGGGGGGAGATAGAAGGGGGAGGTTGGGGAGTGGGGCGGCGGGGGAAGGGAGGGAGATGGGAAGGGATGAGAAGGGGAAACAAACAAAGGAGGAGGCAACAATGCTTGATAAGAAATGTACTCATTATCTTGCCCATGTAATTGTAACCCCTCTGTACGGTATTTTCACAATAATAATAATAACAATAAAAAGAAAGAGCTTTTACTCAATATTACAGCATCTGAAGACTTCCTGCTTAAACTGTTTTTACATTAAATTTCAGCTTGATATACAGATTTATTGCTTTTCTTATCACAGACAAAAACAATTTAAACCCTTCCTAAAGAACTATCTCAATGTATGCTGTAACTCAGAACAATGTATGCTGTAATGGAATATTGTGATTGAAGTTATTATAAATGTTTTCAGAGGAGTAAAATCACCTGTGTCCATGCACACTACTTTGCAATGTGTGTGCACTTCAGGGCTGAGTCACCAGGTGATTTTTCTTCTCTACAGTACAGCCCCAACAGTGGGCAGCCTCCAATACTCCTGGAGAGGAATGTATTTCTCTGAAACTGTGAGCTTATAGCAGCCAGGCTATGAGTTTATACACAAGTGATGAATAAACTCAATCCCAGTTCATGAAGGTCCAAGGAGAAATATTGCCACTATCTTTAGTAGTAAAGGAGTAATCATTCATCTCATTCTTTCTGTAGAAGTGGAGCAGAAAAAAGAGGGTGCAAAGGATAAGAACATCAGTCTGAGTGTCGGTGTCAGGGTGGACTCTGTGTTTGTGAATGGGCCAGGTACCCACCTCTCTGGAGAACATGGACAGTACTTCTGGAAGACTTCTTACGTGCCTTCCTATGTGATTCATGTTCTGATGGTTGCATTTTTCTTTAGATATAGGAGAACTAGATAAGCATATAATCAAATAGTTATGCTATAGATACAACTGGATGCTTTCAAGATAATCTTCATTCCCATGGATGTCAGTATTTGATGTTAAGACAGTGAGTGAGTGGGCTTTGTCCTTGAAATACAAATATAAAGTACATATACCTGTTTACCACATGAATGTAACCAAGAAAATATTTTTCAACAAGCACATCAAAAAGGATGCATGTAAGAGCCACAGCCCACAGAGAATGAGAATAACTTCCGGTGCTATGTATCTTATAATAATGCTTATCTGAGCATTGGCCAAATTATTGAATGTTCAGATCCTTTGACTGATCATCTATCAAATATGAATAGAATCCATGTACCAGACTGTGTCATGAAGACTTGCTTGAATGCTATGAAGAGTTTGATGAAGTGGGTGACACATGCCTCAATTGATTTTTTCCCCTTATTGTTCATTCCAATAACACCTCCCCCCAAAACACACTCTGCAAATAACACTTCGCATCATTTCCAATTGTGTCTCTAACATGTCATGTCACTTTATGTGGGATTGCTTTATGTGCCCTCCCACACCTGCAGGCCCATATCTTTCCCCTGAAGTCACTTATGACAAGCATCATCAAGGTCACCTTCATGGCTAACTTCTCCCTTGTCTACACACTAACACCTGTGCCCCTCCCCCAGGATCACTTTCCCAATCTGTCCTTTGTCAATTTGCACTTGATGACACATGGCTCATGTTCACAATTTCCTCTGTGACTTATATTTAAACTTCTTGAGAGGAAAGGATTTGTCTTTCTAGTTCTTTTAAACAGGCCTCCTCTGCCACCTAATCTCATGCCCCCTGACCTCACCTAATACTACACTGGCTTTAATTGTGCGCTGATTGTCTAGCTAATGAGAAAATATTTTAGGACTACAACAGGAAGAAGTCTACAGAGGAGCTGTTCGATATTTCAAAGCAGCAGAATCAAGAGAGGCATCAAAGAAAGTAAGGAAATTACTTGCCATTTTCCTCCTCTAAAAGGTATATGATTTATTTGCTTCAATCTCACAAAGAATACAGACACCTTCCCTCTGGCTACTTTCTACAAACAGTGGTAGCAGAGCAAGTCAGAGATGCAAGACTCAACACAGAGATAACAGAAACACGTGAAGAAAAAAGTCACAATAAATCAATAGGTATTTAGAGTTACAAAGAAATTAAGAAATGGAGATACAAACATTTTTTTCCTCAAGTGTATTAGGTTACCATCTTTTTTTCCCTTTGTTATCTTTTTTTTGTAGTGCTCAGAATGGCAAGTGGCAGACCATGGTGTACATACTCATGCCCCATCACCGTTTTAAAACATCTGCTTTAGAAAGCTGTATCCAGGCACCAATGGTGAATGCCTGCAACTCTAAGTCTATGAGATTATGTTTCAAAGCCATCCTGAGTAGAAAGTCAACAAGATTCCATCTCAAAAATCATCAGTCAAAAGTTGGCTGGCGCTAGAGGCATGGCTCAAGAGGCAGAACAAGCAGCCAACTAAGTAAGCACAGTAAATTTCAAATTTTAGATTCAAATCTGAGTTCAAAATTCAAATCTGAGTTCAAACTTCAGTATAAGAAAAAAACAAGGAATATATATCTGCAGTGGAATTTAGTTGAATATACACTGATTGAAGATACAAATACTTAAAGTTGCAACTTCTGAGTAAGTGCTCTGTTAACAGATGTGAAAATAAGTAATTCCATAAGGTAGGAAAAAACACCAACGTGTATGATTTAAACTGGATTAAATTAGAAGAAACAAGGAACTCAATGGGCAGTTAAGGTTTAGTTTTCTGTTCATGAAACGTCTTAAAGACTTTACTCTCTTCTAACATTTTTACCAAAGGCAAGACATTTAATTCGGGAATGTGCTTCCATGAAGATGGAGAGGTGCAATATGGTTACAAGTGAATTACATCTAGAAAGAGTGTTCAAATTGTGGGGAGATCTGGAGGTGATACAGTAAATGGGATTCCAATCCTAGCAAAATCAAATTGTGTCAGAAATATGGGACAACAAATCCCACCTGGATGCATGGTACTCAGACGTCTGCTAACAATAAAGATTGAGAAACAGCTTTAAGATTTAAATCTCATTTGAATGCAGCCCCATTAAGGCTGTATAATTCTAGGTGAATGCAACATCTTTAATATCATATAATCTACAGAGAGTTTTGATTAACATGACTTGACAGATGGGAAAGAATTTTTCCCTTTTAAAATACTTCAGAATGATTAATTATAAAGAGTAGCTACTTCAATGTTAGACACTGAATTTATTTTAAAATGTTATAGGAAAATATATCCTGGGGATTACTTATTTAATTTTAAAATACTTTCTAAAAAGAATTCTGCCAAACAGCTCTTATTAACTTTGAAATGGATTTGTGTTGATGTTTTGAAACTTTTAAAGTATTTTCAGGATATATTTCTTGACACTTGAGAGTCAAAAACAATAGGTAGTAAATCTTTTATCTAAAAGAAGATTACAATACCCTTCAATTAACAAATTAAAAGTAGAATTAATAAAGAGATTCTATAGCATGAAATACTTGAAATCTTTGGGATCGAAATATGGCTATCACTAGGTGTTTAGAGCTCTTCAAAGCTTCAAGAAAGATGAAAAGTACCTAAAGAAAGAGGCTTAGATGGCAGAAAAGAATGGCAGTGGGCTGTTGCAATTTTGGAAGAAAGTGTGAGTTTAACTACAAAGAGTGCGAGATTGCTGCCTTAATTATTCCAGGATTAAGATATGGGTACATTTGCCATGAATAAAGAAGTTTAAATCAGATATTACAGGGAAAAATATGCCATGACAAAATGAGAGATAAAGGACAGAGAGAGAGAGAGAGAGAGAGAGAGAGAGAGAAAGGATATTTTACATGTTTGAATGAACAAAATATACCTATCTTGAGGAATGTCATTGACTTATAACCTCTTTCTTCAGGAACTAGATTTTTAAAGTTTGAAATATGGGATGGAACTAGTGAATATCAGTTAGGGATCTGATAATAGATCCATGCTCCCATTTTATCTAAAAAAGAAAAGTGAAATATTAGAAGGCAAAAGATAAGAAATAAAAAAAATCTTGAAAAATATAATACTTTGTAGAACCTATGCTTATTATATTATGACCACTGAATGGTTTCCAGAATTCTTAATTATGAGAGAGAGGAGGCAAAAAGGAAGGAAAAGGAGAATCAGAATGAGGTAGACGTTGAGGCTGAGCGAGAAAGAAAGAGAGAACAAAGCTAATGCATATTTTTCCAGCAAGCTATCTCATTTAAAAGGTAGATAAGGCTAGGTATATTGATTTGTCATAGAGTACATTTATTGCAAACTTCTAGAGACACTGAAGAGAATGATGACTAGCATCTACACAGAGACATTTAAACATGCTAAACTATTTTTAGTTTAGCATATTAATGTATGAGTTAAAAGGAAAGTTACTCTTACTTCATTTCTCTGATCTACCCAGCAAAACTAGCATTTACACTAGATGGGGAAACTAAAACCTTCCATGACAAGCAAACATTAAAAGAATTCATGATCACTAAACCAGCATTATAAAAAATTCTAAAGGGAGGAATACAATCCGAAGAAAACAATCAAAATCAAAGAAACACATCCGAAAAAATGCTTGACAAGAAATGTACTCATTACCTTACTCATGTAACTGTAACTCCTCTGTAACAACACCAGTACAATTAAAAAAAATCATTAGAAGATCAATTTAGTAAACACAGAGAGAGGAAAAATGCAGGAAATGGAGGAAACATGACACAAATTGTATAATAACCCTAAATATTAATGGACTCAATTCTCCAATCAAAAGAAGAAGAATAGCAAATTGGATAAAAAAAATAAGACCCATCCATTGTTTGCATTCTGTTTGGGGTTATTTTTTAATTAATTAAAGCTTCCACTAATTATCATATATCTTATAATATGTTATCTGTATGTCACACTTATTAAATAAATAAAAATATTAATCTTTGATCTTAGAAGAGTTCATATACAGACATTTGCACAAAATAAAATACCTTTAAATGTAAAGGACTCTCAAAAACACCATAAAGGCCACCAAGCTAACTTACAGTAAAAAATAGCCCTATTGCAAAATAAATAAATAAATATATAGGGAAAAATAATGAGAGAGCTGAAGAGACAGAGAGACAGAGACAGTCAGATTGCGCATGCGCGCACGCACACACACACACACACACACACACACACACACACACACACACACATAGAATAAAAGGAGAGACAAACCAACAGACAAAAATAAAAAGCATCCCTTTATCACAGTTCAAGCAGGAGAGAAGCTTGGAGACATCCTCCTCCTCCATAAAAGATATGTCCCAAGAATCCTTGTGGATACACAGGGCTATCTCAATCTTTCTACATAGTATTTTTTCTATATAGTATTTTTTACCCTATCCTTATATACCGCAAATAATATTTTTTAAAAAAAAAAAGATCCTGTCACTGTTAGCTCATGCTTGTAAACCTAGCTTCTCAGGATGCTGACACCTGAGGATTTTGGTTCATAGATAATCTGGCAGAAAAGTACATATTTTTATCTCAAGAGACAGAGTGCTATCTTGGAGGAAAAAAAAAGAGCTCATGCCCTGAATACAAGCCTTTAAACACCAGGAATGGTAATATATGTATTTCTTATGAAAATTATTTTGTATTTTTCTACCATTCCTCTAATGACTATCTTTTGGCATCAAGATATCATAAGTTGTAGCAGGCAACAGCTTAACCAAATGTTTTGTAATATGTGATCATTTATTTCCCATCGTTAAGTACCTTATTCCCCATAAATTGGCCAAAATTTGATTTTAGGTTCTTTCTATCATGTATAATTTTTTTGTTACAATAAGTAATTGTAATAAATAAGAGTAACTTAAGCAATATAGTTTCTCTCTCTTTTTCCTTTCCATTCAAGATTGGGACTCAGACTTGATACCTGATGCTTTCATTCACTGGCTAGCATTCCATCAACTGAATCACACCTCCAACCCCAATATATGGTTTCTCTTGTGTACAGAGTTCAAAAGGTGAATCTCCAAGGTAGGCAGATTTAGTAACTAATGAAGTAACCTATCTCTTGTCTTTAGCTATCATTCTGCCATTTTAGCACATGGCTTACATCCACAAAACTGTCAATTATATTCTAAATAATAAGTGAAAGAAGAGGAGAAAGAGGAAACACACTTTTTTTAAGGAGATATCTCAGGGGCTGGGAAGGTGGCTCAGTGGTAGAACACTTGCCTTGCATGCATGAGGCCCTGGGTTCGATTCCTCAGCACCACATAAACAAAAAGAAAAAAGCCAGAGTGGTGCTATAGCTCAAGTGGTAGAGTGCTAGCCTTGAGCTGAAGAGCTGAGGGACAGTGCCCAGGCCCAGAGTTCAGGCCCCATGACCGGATTCAAAAAATAAAAAGGAGATACCTCAGAAATAACACACATACAACTCTTCTGTTTAATTCTCTTGGGTATCATCTAGTCATAAACTACACTTGAATGCAAAAGGTACTGGCAAAACACTCTTCTTTAGTGAGATGGTAATGTACCAACCAAAAAAAGAGTGTTGAGATGAAGCTCAGTTGCAAAGCACTTGTCTAGCAAATGCAATGTCCTGGATTCAATCCCCAGTACCAAAAAAGAAAAGAACAATAGCAACAGAAAATACAATTTAAAAAAAACAACTTTCAATTAAAACAAACAGAAAATCAATAATATGAGATATTTCTTGCAGATATTTTAGAAACTTCTGATAGAACTGAGCTAAATGTATGTCTCTACTAGGCATTAAATTTATTTAGCTATCAAAGTATTAAAAGTGATTTCCTTCTATTTAATCTTATATTTTTCAATTACACAGGATGGACAAATAAATTTGTTAATGTGTACTTTATAGACATACACAATACACTTATCTACATGTAATTGACATGGGACATAATCCTTATGCAGTCTGGAAAAACTATCATCCCCCCAAAAATTATTGCCATAGTTTATGTATAAGATAATGTTCTATTGTTCACTAAACATATAACTAATAGTGAAGAAATTATTCCTGAAAAGAGATTCCTGAGATAAATCATTAAAACTTAAACTGAAATGCATTTATAAGTTTGCAAGAGAAAATAACTTACTTTCCTCATAGCTATAAACTTTTTGAAGTAACACTCAATGTAACACTTACAAGAAAAGCTGTGTGTTTTGCTGTTTATATCCCAAAAGTTACTGGATATCTCCCAGGAAATTCCAGTCTTAGTATTCCAATAAACACTAAGAACTGATGTTTAGATGTAAGCACCGATTGGAATCAGAATGTGGACTGTATTCTACGGCCCAAGTGTCTGAGTTTTGAGAGTTAGCCTTCACTCATTCATATGAGCTCTGATAGTTACAAATAAAATCCAGAAATTAAAAAGTCAATTAAGTCGGCATGGAGTCTTTATTGCCAGCATGATAAAAATTAGTAAGTTCCACTTTCATGTAAACAAATTGTGTTACATTTCACTTTCATGACTTTATTCTGAGCTAGAAAGTAGGTGTATATGCCTATTTTTAAAACACTGATCCATAGTATACAAAGAACCCCAAGATAAGTATTCATTTTTTTTGTTTTTTTTCCTTTCATGCAATTGTTTCTATCATATTTATAAGATGATTTCTATGTTGCTTTGTATGTTCCTTCCACACAGTATAACCCATACTTTCACTGTATTTGATGTTGGTATAATTTGTGGAGGGTAAGGGAAAAAACAAATAGTTTAACTAGGGATACAGGTGGACCCATTGCAACAATGAGATGTACAAGTGGTTATGTTGAAAAACGAACTTAACAACTTTGGTAGGGGATAGAGGGAGGATCAGGTGGGGGGAGGGGAAGGATGGGAAGGGATGGGAATGTGAAACAAAGAGGAGGCAACAATGCTTGATGAGAAATGTGCTCGTTATCTTGCCCATGTAATAGTAACTCCTCTGTACAGTATTCTCACAATAAAAAAAAGTTATTCTAAAATGCTTAAAATCTCAAATGAAGTTAATGTTATAATGTCACATAATACCTACAAAATATGAACTTAAGAAATTACTGGTTCTCATGTATGTTTAAATGTGTTTGAGCAATTATTCACATTATTTAGCAGGATTTTCATTATATTCTGCAATCAATGCATTTATTGAATAAAGGTACCAATGGTTCTCAAATCAAGGATACAATTAAGCCATCTGTTGTTGGATTATTTATGTAGTATAACTTTTGTTATTCTTATAAAATAGTCCCTTCCTTTATTTCTCCTATGACCTTTTCTCTACTAATTTTTTTATCTAGTAAAATATCCTGCATATCAAGAGCCCTCAGTGACAGAGATTAAGTAATAGGTAGGTCAGTGGTAATAGTAGAATTACCTTTATACAAAGAAATGCATTAAGAAGCAATGTAGGTCAGTCCTGCAGAGCCTGACTAACTGGTTCTGACACTGGCAAACAGTTCTTTTGCTTTGACTAATCCTAAAGATTGCTTATTAACAACACACACAAGTTTAATTCATCAAAGTCAATCTCAGACAAGAAGATGAGAAAACAATTCAATCCGTGTTGCTTCATTTCAAACACTAAGTAAAAACAAAACAATTTGACATTTCCACCAGTTACAAAACTACCCACACCCAATAATTAGAACAACTTGTTAACAAGTAAAAGTTTACCAACAACACAATTCTATTTACTGTTATTTGTTGAAGGGAGTAGACAAGATTAATTGGATTTATTGGCTTGATTTGGCAATTTACATATATGGTCCTAAAGAATCTGTTACGGCAGAAAAAAAATGAGCTTGAAACTATCAACAGTTCACTAATATTTCTGTTACATAGTATTTTTAGCCTTCTCAATATTTTCTTCTGACTCACCCATACAAATTTTCCTTGTCTTCAATATTCAATTTATATTTCAATTTAACCATTTTATGAAAAGACTAAAAATGAACAGAGAGAAAAAATCAAGAAAATGTTAGCTATTAAAATTTTATAACTTATAATAAAACTTTTAATAATTAGTCTAAATGCAATAAACATAATATAGGAGAAAATGAGGTTCTCATCCCAGTTCTATCCTTACATTCTAGGTGAGAGGGAATAAGTCAGACACTTGATAATTTTCTTGACTACAACATTGAATGTTGATGCTCAAAACCCTCTCATGGCATTGTTGTAAGAATTACTTAGCATAATCCATATCAAATATCTTTAAAGCACAAAGAATTGTGTGACTTGATTTTTTAAAAAAACAGTCCAAGATACAAATGTTTTTCAAATAGATAATTCTTAGGACTTTCTTTTTTTCTCTTTTATTCTTTTCTTTTCTTTTTTTTTTCAATTGAGGGGCTTGAGCGCTATCCCTGAACTCTTTTGCTCAAGGCTAGTGCTTTACTACTTTGAGCCACAGCACTACTTCCAATTTTTAAGTGGCTAATTGGAGATAAGAGTCTCATGGGGACTTTCCTGCCCAGGCTGGCTTAGGACTTTTTTTTTTTTAGAACTTACAACTTTCTTACTGGCTTTAAAAATGATTACTTGCTTTATAAACAAATTTGACACAGGGTTCCTATTTTCATTTAAGGAAGAATATGAAAGAGAAGAAAGGGAAATCCAGAACATTCTGGATCTCTCAAAGGATTAATTGTTACTCAATTCTTGGTTTATGGCATATAAATGCTTAGAAGAGTTGCTTTGATTTCTTCCAATTATATTAAAAAGTTCTTTTTTTTTTTCATTTTACTACCAATATGAAGTTCAAGCAAGTGGCTCCAACCAAAAACACATGTGAGTATCTTCCCCATGTGATTATGACTCTAAAGTAATGGATGACTCTACAGGGTGACCTTTGCACTGTCACCTGTGTGAATGATTATCCCATGTCTGCCCAGTGTGAAGTCACACAAGACAGCCAGGAGCAAAGAAAGCTAGTCCTGTTGCCAACCACCAGGACTGAGACAAGGTATCAAGCATTCATAGCATAGATGAAAGCACAAATCTATGAGGGCAAAGTATAACCTCGTTGAGGATGTCCTAACAAGTTGATCACGCACTGAAGCAGACCTTATCAGGAACATTGTTACTACAGAAAGAAGGGTTGTAGTTACAGTGTTCACCTATTCATTGCAGAGGTCGAGTAACTAGGTATTTTCTAAATCAAAATTTCAATTCATAGATGTATGTCACATTCCTTCATTCTAGCGAAAAGTAAGAGTTCATTTTCACCAGACTTGTACTTTCAATGTTTTTTTCCCCTTAAATTATGGCTCTGGAGTAAGTGGAAATATGTATGATTAAGTGTTATAAATGTGTCTTGAGTTAACTTCTTTTGGTTGTTTCCTTTTAGCTATTTACTTCCTTTGGGATAATTGGTTACTAGCTAGAATGAAAAATCATTAAACGTTCACTTTATATGTATTTTATCATTGGTTCTAGAGTTTGCAAAGTGATATAAAATCCAAAGCAATTTTAGAATTTCATTTTCCTAATAGCTTAACTTTTATTTGTGTGGGATGACCTCAGGTTCCATCATCTATTACCCTTCAGCAAAGTATCACATGAAAAAGAAAACTTTCTGCACCCCTCCATTTGTATTTCCATACCCACAGCTCAGCTCTGCACACATACTGCTATCCTAGGAAATCAAAAACTCTCTCGATGGGATACATTCATAGTGCACACTCAGAGATACTTTCACTTCAGCCCTGATTGTTACACTTGTGTTAACATATAAACACACATACTCTCTCTCTCTCTTTCTCTCTCTCTCTCTCTCTCTCTCTCTCTCCTCTCTCTTCTCTCTCTCCCCCCTCCCTCTAGATCACTGAAGGTAGCAATCATCCTTCTGGAAAGAATTTTTCAGAATAAGTAAGTAAAAGGTAGATTTCAACCCTCTTTTTTTCCTCTTTCCTTTCTTTTCTTTCTTTCCTTCCTTTTTTTCTTCTTCCCTCCCCCTTCCTTCCTTTCTTTTCTCTCTCTCCCTCCCTCTCCTCCTCCTCCTTCTTTATCTCCCAGCCTGTTTTTTCCTTCTTTCCTTTTTTTTTCTATTATGTTTTTCCCCTAGAGAGGTTTGTGAAGTTCAGCAGTGATCTCTTTAATTAAGAGGGTAGGGGGTGGAGAAATACCACCAAAGAACAAGAAGGAATAGGAAAAAGTTCTCTCCACTGCCTAAGGGGTTAGTTACAAAATAAACATTTCATAGACGGGGCCACATCTCATATGACAAGACAACTCTGGCTAGCAAGACTGCAACTGAAGTCCCCCATTAAGGGCACTCACTTGGAAAAATTAAGTGACGCACTTGTGTTGGCTAAAGAGATCCTCACAGAGGATTTTTACATCCACCTACAGCATTTTTTGACAATCTGCCTAGTGTTCACCGCTGCTTTTGCTGAAGGCAAAATGGTTCAGTCCTCTCAGCAGTGACTCAAAATTTCTCTTAAGCTTCTACATAAAATAAAATCCCTTAACCCAGAGAAAAGAAAAGGTGATTAGGGTGTTCAGTTTGATTTTTTTAGTAGAATATACACAGACAGGAAATTAGTATTGCATTTTTTTCCTTCTCCAGACCAAAACACACTGACAAAAGAAGATTATTCACATTTGCAAACTTTGCCTTGAGCGCCTCAGAGGAAAGATGTTATATAAAACCTAAAAATAAGTAATGATCAAAATGCCTTAGAACAAAAACAGCATTCTAGTAATAACCTCAAAGATGCTATCTAGGCCCAAGAGATGAAAAGAGAAATCACATTGGGATATTATCTGCAATTCTTGGGCATGTCATATATATATATATATATAATATATATATATATATATATATATATATATATATATATGACCTACCACAAAATCAGGTCACAATCTCAATGTAAGGAACATAAGGCAATGAATACACACAAACAATAAGCATAAAGTGTTGTTTCTCTTAAGCCAAGGAAAAAGTTGGAAGGGACTAATCTGGTTTGGGTGTTGGTTAAAATCACCAAATTTTAGCTCATCATTTCCATCAAGAGAAATTTAGCAAAGATTGTATTTCACAGCATTAAGAATGAATGAGATAAAATCAAAACTATCTATTTGTCTTTCAGGGTATGATTAAAGGCTATTAATTTGTGAAGCTGGGCTGGGAAGGTGGGTCAGTAGTAGAGTGCTTGCCTTGCATGCCTGAGGCCCTGGGTTTGATTCCTCGGCACCTCATAAGCAAAAAGAAAAAAAAAGCCGGAAGTGTAAAGGCTAACCATTTGCTTATCACTGCATTATTCATTAAAGTGAGCATAACCTTAACTCTTGAGCCTTTGCTTTTTTTTTTTAGCGCTGCTGCAGGCTTCCTGCCATCATGGTTAATGTTCCTAAAACCCACCGTACTTTTTGTAAGAAGTGTGGCAAGCACCAACCTCACAAAGTAACATAGTACAGAAGAGCAAGGATTCTCTGTATGCCCAGGGAAAGCTCGTGATGACAGGAAGCAGAGTGGCTATGGCGGTCAGACTAAGCCAATTTTCCGGAAAAAAGCTAAGATCACAAAGAAGATTGTGCTGAGACTTGAATGTGTTGAGCCCAACTGTAGATCTAAGAGAATGCTAGCTATTAAGAGATGCAAACATTTTGAATTGGGTAGATATAAAAAGAGAAAGGGGCAAGTGATCCAGTTTTAAGCTCCAACTTTTGTTATGAAGACAATAAAATTGTGAGGTCAGTTCAAAAAAAATTGTGAAGCTGTTTATTCTCTTGTCCGCCTGTACAGGCATACAAACAGAAGCTTGTGGTTCACTTCTGGGTCTCTCCTACAGCTACATCCATTTATTTGAATAATTCACAATATTTTTCTACTATGTTAAATAAGTTGTTTTTCTATTTTGATTGTACTACTCAGAACTAGATAGATAGATAGATAGATAGATAGATCTATAGATGATAGAGACAGAGAGGCAGAGCGAGATTTTCATTAACTAAATTTGTCTACATGAAATGTGGAAAATGGTATACTTTCTCCTGTAATTTTCAAGAATAAAATTGCAGCTAAACACCTTAGAAATGGGTGGCTAGGATGTAGGACACATCAAGCAACTTCTTTTACCCCAAGGATGGCTGAATCTACTCTTCTCCACTTACATCATACTCGTTGTTGCTTCTTTGCATTTTTAAGTTTACTCTTTCCTCACTTCATCTGTCCAAGTCGATCCAGATTTCACAGTCATGAACAAATGACACCTCCTTTGCCTTTCACAAGTCCTTGCCACACCTTTGACTTGTCAACATTCTCTAAATCCTTTGTGCAGATACATATTTATATTTCTCTGTTTAAGACTTGGTATTTTGTTTTATCTAGGAGAGCCTTGATGCTCACCCACGTATTCCGCAAATATTTATTGAGTAGCTACTACACACCAGGAAGATCTGCAGGTGAAAACATACAAAATTTTAGTTGGAGCTTACATTTTATGGGGAGTTGAAGCCAATAACACTATAAATAAGTTAAAAGTTTAGTGATAAGAAAATGGAAATGGAAGATTAGCAATTGTATACCAAAGACAAATGTATGAGGAACACTGTTTTTATTTATCTCATTTTGTCAAAGAGTGCTGAAAGTTCCCTTTTAAGCTAGGGTAAAAAAAGGCCCTGGCAAACCACCATTATACAGTTCTTACCACAGTGATAGACATAATGCAAGTATCAATAAACACTCGGTAATTAATTCTTTCAGTCCTCTGCCACTGCAATTATAAATAAGCTATTTTTGTTTCTGACTCATATTCTCTGATGAGGAGAAAAGTAAAAAAGATCTGAGCCTCTCTGCTTCAAAAACAACTTAAGTGTCTTTGAATCTGAAGCCTGAATTTTGAATTCACCTCTGCCACTCATTAGCTGAACGACCTTGGCTGAATCAGTTCCTCAGCCTCTCTTTCATCACGTAAACAACAGCAATCATTTTACTGGCTTCACAGAGTAAGGACCTATGAATTCAGGCGAGTGACAGCATTTGTAAGCTATTCTGTTTTAACCTTGGTGTTATTACTCTTACCAAGGAGATGTTTGGGGAAAAGAATTTCCAGAATGTCCAGTTAGAAAAGAGGCATGTGTAAAAGGAATCTTAGACTGCCTAGAGCTGAATCAAGACACTAGACCTTCAGAAACATATCTGTAATATTTCATAAGGCAAAAATTTTTGAAGCATGTTCAATTGCTTCAAAGACAAGATGGACTGAACATCCATAGGGTAGCCCTACAGTATCTGTTCTTTGTAGTTTGTCTGCGAAGGAGAAAAGCAATTACACAAAAACGGAATACCAAGTCAATCAACCTTAAAGTCGTTATGGGGAACTTGAAGCAAGACACATACTTTGGTTTCAATATCTAACTGAACACATGGTTTGCTCAGGTTAGCTCCCAGATATTTTTACGGCTTATGGTTAACTCTGCTGGGTAAAGGTCTTGTAACTTTCCTGACCCTGAATACTAACATGGTTCTGAAATTGCTCCACTCCATCCCAACCCCATTCTTCTGTTGATCATATCCACACTTTGTGTTGTACTTCAAAAAAAAATCTAGATTGCTATTGGCAAAGCACTTGAAAGCTCTATTTCTTCTAGAAGCTCAGTGCTTTGTGTGGGACTGAAGACTATAAAATGTAAAGAGGATGGAGCACAGGAAGTCCAAAATGTAGACTTAAGACACTATTTTGGGGGGGGGAAGAAAATAATGGAAAGAAACTGAATCAATTAGATTCCATTCAGAGAAATAAAAATTTGAAATTAAGTATGTGATCGAAGGATGTTTAAAAGGAACAACCACTACCACAACAAAAGTCTTGTTTATAAAAGTCTCAAAAGCTGTGTACATATGACCATCTAACCTGACGCTAAGCGAAATGAACCCCAAGATAGGGACACAAGAGGTTTCATCTTTGTTGCTGTTCTTTTTACTGTACTTATAATGTACTATGTGATTGGTTTGTTTGTTTGTTGCTTTGTATGTTCTTCCCCCATGGTACAACCCCTGTTGTCACTGTATTTGATTCCGGTGTCCTGCTTCTTGCATATACACTTTTCTAATTTGGGGAGGGGAAGGGAAATAACAAAATGCTGAAATAAGGATACAGGATGACCCATTGTAAGAGAAAAACAAAGGAGGGGGCAACAATGCTCCATAGGAAATGGACTCATTACCTTGCTCATGTAACTGTCACCCCTCTGTACAGTATCTTTACAATAAAAAATATATATTAAGAAAAAAAGTCTCACGGAAGCATCTCTATGCGTTTCATCATGGCCTTAAGAAAGGAAAAACTCCCTGCTCGACTGTGGAGTCAGAGGAACACCGCCATCACAAAGGTAATGTTTTTTCAAGCCACCAATTGTTCATCACTGGACTATTGGAATAGTGAGTGTTCAATGGCCCACAAAATTGCCATACTGATAAGTATTCCAGATGTTGGAACCAGAGGTGAAGCTCTGTTTTGTGTGCCTTCCTGACAGACACCTTTCTACTTAAATCAGAAGGACTCATGGACTGCAGGAAGTGACACACAGCCCCAGAGGTGTTTACTACTTCAGGTCTGTATGGCCTCAAGCACCATGAGCAGTTCTAACTGCAGAGACATTCCCGGACATGTGTTCCCAGCCTGAAGAAATCTCCATAAAACTAAGCCAGAAACGTAACTCCAGCTAAGCGTGAGAGTTTCTGTTTTGTTATTATATATTTTAATCCTTCGCATGGAACCGTCACTCATTCCTCAAGAAAGAGGAGAAGAAAGACTGTGAACAATAAAATCAGCAATGTGTCTCCCCAAATCATGACATAGTTAACATTGGGCTCCACTGCAAGTAAGTACAACCAGAACGTGAAACAAAACCCAGCACAGGCCCTGCATAAAACTGTGGTCTGCTCTGTTGCCTCTGCTTAGAAGTCAAGTCTTTGCTGGCGGAAAGGTTGTAAATGCATAGGAATGTGTATCCTTGGGTGTAACTCTTAGGAGCCTGAAGGCTACTAAGGAGAGATGATGAAAATTCATACCAATTTTATTTTGGTTGGTCATGGGGATTGAACTCAGGGCCTGGACACTGTCCCTGACCTCTTTTGTTCATGGCCTACTTTGAGTCACAGCTCCACTAATGGCTTTTTTCTAGTAGTTAAATGGAGATAAGAGTCTCACAGACATTCCTACCTGGGCTGGCTTTGAACCCTGATCCTCAGATCTCAGCCTACTGAGTAGCTAGGATTACCACATGAGCCACCAGCAACCCAGCTTCCTACCAATTCTTTTTAATACCACTATCTAAGAGTATATTTTTCTCTGTCAAAGAATAGATAGATGCCAAGCTTATTACTTATTTTTCATATCCAGTGATACAATACAAAATATTATGGTTATAGAAAATCATAGTACTCTTCACAAGATCATTTGCATACATACACATATTAACTAAAGTTTGTTATATGCAGGGGAGGACCACAAAGACATAACTTCTTTGAACAACTAACTTACAGTTTAACAAAATGAATATAAGGAACC
Organism: Dipodomys ordii; assembly: GCF_000151885.1. Taxonomy (NCBI): domain Eukaryota; kingdom Metazoa; phylum Chordata; class Mammalia; order Rodentia; family Heteromyidae; genus Dipodomys; species Dipodomys ordii. The sequence continues at coordinate 11,098,538 of NW_012267313.1, read as the reverse complement.
GAAACGTGTTGTGGTTAGGTAAGGCCAAGGGGAGGGGCAGGCAAATGTAGAGAGAAAAGATGGATAATTGCTGTCATACTATTCAGCACAAGAAAATAGAACTAGGTAAACTGAGAGAATGGGTGGATTGGGAGAGATAAGGGAGAATAAAGAAAGTAGTGACAGTGATCAAGATTCAGCATACTCACAGACTGACATGCTGAATTGAAATCCCTTGTGCAACTACTTTTTAAAAAAGATACACTGATGGGCTGGGAAGGTGGCTCAGTGGTAGAGTGCTTGTCTTGCATGCGTAAGGCCCTGGGTTCAAGTCCTCAGCACCACATAAGCAAAAAGGAAAAAGCCGGAAGTAGCACTGTGGCTCAAGTGGTGGAGTGCTAGCCTTGAGCTGAAGAGCTGAGGGACAGCGCCCAGGCCCAGAGTTCAGGCCCCATGACCGGATCCAAAAAATAAAAAAAAAGACACACTGATGCACCAACAAAAGAAGAAAAATCATACTCAACCACCTTGACTTATGTAATAACTACTTAAGGGAAGAAAACATATGATTGGCCAAAGCTGATAGACATAAGGAACTATCAAACCAATGTAAGCCTAGCTTTGGTATATGTGGATGGGAACTGTATCAAAATTAAACAGAAGGGAAGTTCCAGAAAAAAAGAGAAGTGCAGGACAAAGATTTCATTGTTTGCCATATTTTCCTTCCCAAATGGGCAGTAAAATGATTTCAGAAATAGAAGAAGAAAAACACAATATTCAAGATAACAATAGTAGAAAGAGGACAACAGGTTTTATTTTAAAGAAAAACTAAGAAGTAGGAGAGCAATTTGTAATTGGAACAACAAAAACCCCAGCCTACTTTAAAAAACCCTCAAAGTCAGACAAATCCCAGCTGAATCCTGGAGCATCTTGAAACAAAGAACAATCAATTACCTAGCAAGTATATAGCCCTAAGTGTAGAAATATTATCTGAAGCTCTCTGTTTAAGAAACAAATAGAAACCTTCACATTAGATACTCAGAGATAGCTTCTTCCTTACTTTTGACAGAAGACTAAAATTTTATTTTCTAGGGACACTGGATTACAGAAGTATGCAGTAGAAGAAAAGTAGGCCTAGATGAGGATTATGATTCATTTCTTAAAACAGGAAGGTTAAGTGAAATGCTATGTTCTAAATGTTACCTCAACTCCTTGCTTGAAAAATTTCTAGAAAGAAGGGCAGAAGACTGGAGAATTACTTTGGAAGGAAAACTACAAATTCTGCCACAGAAATCCCAATGAAGATTGGGAAGCTCTACTGGGAAGTCTAGCACTTAACAATCTCTATCCAAGAATGCAGAATTTTGTCAACTTCTTAGTAGTTCCTAAATGAATATGTGAAGAAAGCCACATGTAAACAAAAATCAATAAATAGAAAAGAGAAATTGGGAAGATAGGAACTCAAGTAAGAGGGAAAATCCTCTAAAAGCTATCACTCATCTATCTATAATAAGAAAATTGCTGTATTAATACAATAAGAATATGTTTTTAAGCAAGAACAAAAGAGCTGTCTAAAAACTGTCAGCTACAATAAATAAAATTTATTGTAAGTGCTAAAGCTAGAAAAATTCAAAAGAAAAGAAAGAGGAACAGGAGGAGGAGAGGAAGAGAAGGTTAAAAGAAGAGAGGTAAAAAAATAATGAAAGTATAAGATAAAAGAGATCCAATACTAAAATAATAGGAATTCTTGAAAAAATATGGTAAAAAATATGGTAGGTTTTTCAGAACTATAGGACATGCGTTTTGAGAGTGAAGCATCCTATGAATGGCCCAACACAAGTAATGAAATAAAAACCAATATTGAGACAAATTCTTGTGAAACGTTGAATCACCAGAGACATAGAGGAAATCTTAAATGCCCCACAATTGACCAAAAAATGTTTAATTATAAGCAACAAAATATATTATACATAGGGGAAATAATAAATACAGTGGCCTGAGCCACTGTATTAATGATAAAATGCCTTCAAATCTCTAGACAAAAATTATTTTCAGCCTAGATTTCAAAGCTCAGCAACTATCAAAAACATGTAAGAGTATAATAAATGCAAGCAATGTCTCAAAAATAATAACAACAACCTAATTCCTATACTGGGAAATAAGCCTTAAAAAAATCTTAACTATTTCACTCTAGGGCAGGTCTCTACATGTCTGACAGAAGATCACTGTGACTTATTAATTGACTTGATAAAAGAGCATAATGAATACTTGGTAAAATTAATATTAAACCTAGATCCCTGTAAACCTTGGTTCTCTAGACCGGATCATATTGAGACCAATATTTACTGCATATATAAAATGGAAATGATAACAGGTCTAACTCCTATGATGGCTAGAAAGAGCACATGAAAATGCACATAAATTTGTTTTTTAACCTAAAAAGTAGTTGTATAACGTTACTAGCTAAAATAACTTTTCCTTGAGCCTGCTATCCCCAAACTCTTTCTCCCTTCATTTCGGCTCACTTAATGCTCATGTGCTAAGAATTGACAAATATTTGAGTTTCACACAAACTATAATTTCATGCAGTTGTAACATCTGTGATGTAATCCTGTCTTTCTGAAAAATACCTTATTTGTTCCAAGCTTGTCCAAATTCCCCTGTGAATAGGAGGGACATTTAATTCTCCACACAGAGCCTGTTTAGATACTGAGCCTTTGAATTTAAGTCTCTTCCCTGGCTCTCTGCATTACTGGACCATATGAAAGCACACCCTTCTATCCTACCAATAGGAAATACTGAAACAAAAATATAGGATGTTTTTTAATACTAGCTGTATGTACCTGTAGGCTGGGTTAGTAATAGTCACATACACAAAATCGGTAAGAAACAAAAACACAATGGTCTTATATGCTCACAAGCCTTTGAAGGTTTTTTTTTTCTTTTTAATTTCTGTTTCAGTGTGACACACATTGTCTTAGGCCAAGAGAAGGTGGAGCTCTGCTGGCAGCTCCATTATCTATGCCTCATTGTTAGGCTGGGGAGAAGATATCATTTACTCTGCCACCTTTTGTGCTCTTGGAGAATCAGATAACCTACTTATGCTTTCTAACCAGCTGAGCAATCTGGACCCTCCAAAGATGCTGTAACTCCTTGGCACTCATGCTAAACTGTTCAGTTTTTGAAACTGTATCCTAACTACTTCACGAAGAGTGTGAAGTCAACAGCCTAGTAAAATAAGACTTGCCATTGTGTATGGGGATTGCTGTGTTGGTCTTTCTAGAACTTTGTCAATCAGGCTCTATTTACGATCCTCTGTCTTAATATTGCCAAAAGACTATAGTAGGTTTATTGTTACAGTAACTGTCTGCAGAGGAAGGGGAACAGAGAGGTACCCAAAAACCCAAGGAGTTGCCTGCCAGCCTCATATCTCCTGACTGTCCAAACCTTGTTATAAACTGATTCCTGGGGAATCACTTGCATTGTTGGTGCAAATCTCAGATTAGAGACATCCCAGGAAAGCAGAAGTAAATGTGCATTTTATATAATTGGAAGAGCAAGGAGTAAAGAGAGAATTTTAAGGAAATGCGAAGTGAAGCACAGACCTCTCTGACACATTCTTAGGGGAGATAAATGAAAAGCCACACAGCGCTGGCACCTCTTCTGGGAACAGTCAAAACCAAGAACACACCATCAAGATGAGCAGTCAGATTATTACAAATAAAACTGCATGGTTCACTGGTTTTAATTGCATCCTAACTGTATTGTTATGCATAATTATTCATTAGTATTTTCTGCATTCTTTCTGTTATCGATAATGTCGCCTCCCTCCCCCCCCAAACCTTGTAATGAAGCCACTTCCTTTTCATCAGTCACTGTTTATGTTCTGTACTTTGGTCTCCCCATTGCAAGGGACATAATTTCATTTTTCATGGGCAGCAAGGATGAAGAGAAACAGAGGGTGCTGGAAAAGGAGACTCTTTCCCTCCCCACCTCTCAGTGCCTGGCACCTGGTACACGAGCAAGTTGTTCTCAGAGGCATTATGTTTTTATCTGACTTTCCCAGCATACTTAAGGTGTGGCATAGCTTTGAGGGAGGAGAAATGTAACCTGAAGTAAGAATTAAACCTGACTGGACCATAAAGCTGTTACAAGTCTTTACAGTGTAGCTGCCCTGTAGCAGGCTATAAAACCTCTAAGATGAAGTTATGTATGTTATTTCCCTGGAAAGAATTCTCCCCCTTCTTTTACTATTTAAAAAAAAAGTTTAATATTAAGGGAAAAACTTCCTTTGCTTCTTCTTGAAGTGATTTACCATAAAGTGCCTATGAAATATGTATTGAAAAATCTGTAAACTAGAAAGAACACGTGGTTCAAAGCATGAATCTGAAGGTCAATGTATTAAGGATTGGAGGGGTCATTTGAGATACTTAGGGTCACAGAAGAAGTAAAGGAGGGATCCAGGAAAAGAGGTGAAGGCTGCCAATAACAACCAGATTCTCTCTCCTCTAGCCCAGTCTCCCTCAGTAAGATTTTCTCTGATAATGATGGAAAATAAGTTGGAAAATGACTGACAATCAATCAAGCCTGTTCTTGTCAATGACAAGAAAATGTTTTACTTGAATTGGCATGTCTCCAACAAACAAATCTGGTCTCCAAAAAGAATTTATGCATATTAGAAGCTTTATTGTTGTAATTTACTATCAATAAATTGCCTTAATCCTCATCCTAACTGTGGTAAATCACAAGTCTGTGTCATTCTGACTCACTTTCTATCATTCATTGAAAGATAACTATGTGTGAAGCATCGTGTCAGATTCCCTTGGGCTCAGAAAAGCTTCCCTTTAGATCTCCTAATCTAGAAGAATGGCCTTTGTCTCTTGCAAACACTTCTTAGGAGCATGTAGTCAACCCACTGGCTGCTCAAGAAACATCCATCCTGTCCATTGGAGGAATCCTATCCCAGTTCCCAGTTCCCTTCCTCCCTGTCACAGTCCTCATTCCAACTGGAATACCATCCCAGGCTGGCTACAGGATAAATGGTGGAATCTGAGTCAAGGTGACAACAGCTCCAGGGTCTGTTGTTCGGATCAGTTGAGTTGTATTTGCAGGAATGTAGGTGGAAGGACAGCCTGGTTTTGTGTTCATGTGTTGTCTCTGGAAGATAAACATGGGGCAGGTAGGATGAAAGAAGAAGGAGCACTGCAAAGTAAAACTGACACTGAGGATAGGGACCCTTTAATTCAATTATCGAAAGAATTGGTGACCCATATTGCGGCGCAAGTGAAGTAGGTCAAATTAGTAGTTTTCACATCTCACCCTTTTTATGTCTTTTCATATGACACTGAAATTCTGCCCACAAAAGGAGGCAAACATTTACCTGCCCTTTGACTTCCTCTCTTGTATGTGTCCTGTATGGTTTGGCCTTTAGGATCTGGGTGACAGCTACACTAAGCCAATTTTAAGCTTAAGTCATAAACTATCTCATGTGAATTTTCCCAGCTTTCTTGCCCAGATGCCATGGCCATGAAGAAAGATTACACAGAAACTACCACTTATTCAGTCTGGACACCTGGATGAACACTCCTGGGGCCAACCCAAGGCCAGCAGAAAGCAAGGAAGCACCAAGTTAGATCCACAGCTAACCAAACAACGGCAAACATGCTACAGCTCTCAGCAGAGCTCAGCCAACCTACAAGTACAAGAAAAATGCCAGTGGGATTTGATGATCACTAATGTAGCAATAGCTAAATGGTAAAGAACTTGTGTTTTGTTCATGGTAATAATGATTGCTTCTATTTCTTTGTTTGCTTGGTTGTTCATGGAGTAGACCAAATCAAGTATGGAAACCCTTTATCCCTTAATGGCTGTTCTGTAATTGACATAGAAGATACCAAATACTCATTTCAACAACACTCTTATATGCTCAGCAAGTACTACTAGTATTCAGTTAAGGAAAAAGAGGATGCTGTAGTCTCATAATTATGATTATTTTTCTTTTTAAAAAAATCTATGAAAAGAAAATTGCTCTTTGGGAGATAGCATTCCTAAGAGGAGAAAACTTTAGTAGGAAAATGATTTTTCTAAGTGTCCAAGTGAGTCTGTTTTCTGTGAAGTTACAATTATTTCTTCCAAAGAATACACAACAAAGACACATAATAAAAGACTAGAATAAGAGAAAAGACGGAGGTGCACTGAGTTGGTATTTTTACCTCACATCACCAAAAGGATGGGAAAGACAATAGAAATATTAAAGTACAAAAGTATAAAATTTAGCTGGGCAATCTTAGCTGTTCAAAAGGCTGAGATTTGAGGATCACAGTTCAAAGCCAGCCCAGGCAGGAAAAGTTCGTGAGACTCCTATCTCCAATTAACCACCAGAAAACTGGAAGTGGTGCTGTGGCTCAAGTGGTAGAGTACTCGCCTTGAGCTGAAGAGCTAAGGGACAGCACCTAGGCCAAGAGTTCAAGCCCCATGACCAATAAATGAATGAATTAATTAATTAAAATTTTACTTCTCTTGGAGTAGCCTGAGTTTGTGTGACAGTTAACCATTTGATTGTAAAGGAGGAGCAATCAAGGGAATGCTGATGAAAGAGCTAGAAATGTAGCATGAAAAACACAAGTATGACAGAAGATAAAAGAAAAGACTATTTCAAGAACAGGAAAATGTCAATAGAATGTAATATTGATCAGCATTTCAGGACGATATAAGGCAGAAAAATATGTACTGAGTTTGTAGACATAAAAATGTGCATAAGGAAATAAATGGTACCTGAAGTTACTCAATCTTTAAGAAGGAGACAAATAATGTAGACATAAAAAAGCAAAAGAGCAGAGCTGGTCTGTGGGAAAGTAGATCATTGATTAATTTTGTAAAAGCAGATCATTGATTAATTTTATAAAATTGTGTAAGTTCTCTGGCTCATGGTTCTTAGTAGAAATAGCAGAAAATGAGGTAAAGAAACTCAACAGAGAACAATTTAAGTATGTGAGACTGTTATTTGGTCCTAGTTTCTGTGTTGGGGCATAAAAAACCATATCTGAACTGGAGAGAAAGATGTAAATGGAGAGACCATGCAGAGAGGATCTTGCTTTGTCAGTGCTTAAGGAAATATTTCCTAGATAACTTTCATTCACCAGGTATTTTCTTGTACTTGTCTTTTATTCAACACTTAACATTAAAGCGAATCCAAATTTCACGAATAACTTTTATATGTTAGTAATATTATTATTTCCTTCATTAAACAAGAACAATGAGAGAGTTCAGAAGGGTTAAGCAAGTTGCTGGAGTCACAAACTAATAAACAGCACCACTGGGATTCAATTCCCTGAGTCCGAAGTCCAAGTTGTTTTTCCCTATATCATGTTGCTTGGTTTATATGAGGAAGAACAGTCAAACAGCACAAGGAAGTGAAATCAGAGATAACTGTCAAAATGTTAAAATTTAATTAATGAACCAACTACAGGGGTACAGCCATGCTCATCTAGTGACTTGCAAATCATCTTGTTGTAATATTGACTAAGAGAGAGCAGAGTCTGCTGAAGTCAATACTGCAAGGAAAGTGAGAGAGAAATACAGGGACCAGTAGCTGAGACCATGTGTGGGCAAAAGTCTTCCCCTTCAAATCTGCGTGAGTGGTGGGCACTGTTGCAAGCACTGACAACACTGGGGTGTACTTCATTTACTCTCTTTGTCTAAGACCTTCAGAATACATCTGCTCAACTTTTACCCCAGAAACACACAATGAATATAAGCTTTTGGTACAAGGAAGACTCATTGTATACGACTCTTAACCAGTTAATAATTAAATCATTCAATAATTAAATCATTTCTACTCTGAATCTAACCATTACAGGGAGTATCATGTCAACTCATGTATACATTCATCCGTTGTAAGCCATACAGGATGGAGAACTAACATTCCAAGAGACCGTGCTGGATACTCCACTATTCCCACCTTCTTCTGGCGTTTCTCCATCCCACATCTGGTTCCTACTGTTTCCAGAATGAACAGACTGTTGATTGCTAAACAATACATGGCAATCTTACATATTATATTTCTAGACTCTAAATGTATCTTGTAAATCAATGTGTTAAGAAGCCATAATGCCCTACAGATCAGGTGTAGCTCATAACCTGTAGTCTCTGACCTGAAACTTCCTTTGTTTACATAGTAGCTGCTTTTCTGCTATCATCGTAATAGTCGTTGCGACAAAGACTTTATTGACCTTGAGGCCTAAAATACCTATTTATAGAAAAAAATTGCTGATTCTCATTATACTTGGGTTGAGACATTTTTCTCTTTCTTAGTGGTTCTCCAAAGAATAAGAAATAATAATACATTAGTATAGACAATTAGAATTCCTAATTACATTCAATAAGTGCAGTATATGTTATATTTCTATATTGTTAGGGGAAAATTGGCTCATACAATTATGGAAGCTGAAAAATCCCACTATGGCCATCTACAAGCTAAATAAAGGGCCAAATGCTTTGGAACCCAGGGAGCTTATAATGTATACCTCAGTCTGAGGACAAGAGACCACTGTCCCAACTTAAACAGACAGAGTGAATTCAGTCTTCCTCTACCGCTTTGTTCAATTCAGTCCCACAACAGTCTGGAAAATGCCTGCCCATTGGGGGTTGGGCAATGCGTTTTCCTGAATTTATCAGTTCAAATCAAATGCTAAACACATTCAGAATTATATTCCCAGATGCACTCAGAAATAAGAACATTTAGCACAATATCTTGGCACCCTGTAGGCTAGTCAAGTTGACACAAGAAAGGAACCAATATCCTCTCACAATAAATGGAATGGGATAGATTCTTGGGACTGGTAACTTTGGCATACAGTTACCTTTAATTCTGCTGAGGCATAGAATTAGATGATTTGCTTGTATGATTAAATTCAATCATTAATTCTTTATCTCAATTCAGTATGGTAATTCCAACTTTGAGGACTTATTACAGCATCTTAGATATTTTCATTTATTTCGGTTCTTTGTGTTCCTGAATTCAAGTGTGTGTCTGTGTATATGTGTGTGTGTGTGTGCATGTGTGTGCGTGTGTGTGTGTGTGTGTATCCATGTGGTAAAATGGAATAATTGAACTTGGTAATGAGGTAAATTATTATCCAGTTACTTAAATTTCCTGAGCCTCATTTCATTCCTTTATCTATTTCAGGAAGGTCTATTGGATAACATATAGGAAATTAGATAGCATGGAATTTGCTTTACTCGGGTTTTAATTAGCACTTATTCTTTATTCACCTTGATTCTCATCCCCTCCCCCCCCCAAAATCATTTTGGAACAACTTTAAGGTATTCATAGTGCATCATCCAATAAATATATCACAAAACTAATCAGAACTTCATATTAAAAATATTTGTTAGCAAATGGAAAGAATTAAATATTAGTAAGTATATAGTATATAGATAATCACCACAGAATACCTTTGTGCATTTGACAACGTTTGTAGACAGACTAAAAGCTAGACTCATAGGGATCAAAGTTAGTCAGCTACTTGTCTTCACTGAGACATCACTGAAATGAGTCCTTTATGTGCACGGTTGGAGAAAAGTCATTAGAAACTCCTGGGGGGTGGTGCTCAAAATTAGCAACTGAGAACCAACATTTATAGGCAACTCTGTCGATTTTTCTAGTGGATAAACAATGATAGTGGAGACTTGGAAGGGGAAAATAGTGTTTTCCATGGGTGGGGGAGGGAGCGAAATTTCTGGCTTAAGAAATTCACTTCTGGGCTGGGAAGGTGGTTCAGTGGTAGAGTGCTTGCCTTGCATGCATGAGGCCCTGGGTTCAATTCCTCAGCACCACATAAGCAGAAAAAGCCGGAAGAGGCGCTGTGTGTGGCTCCAATGTTGCTAGAGCACTAGCCTTGAGCTGAAGAGCTGAGGGACAGTGCCCAGCCCAGAGTTCAGGCCCCATGACCGGCAAAAAAAAAAAAAAAAAAAAGAAAAGAAAAAGAAATTCAATTCTGTAACAGGCTCTGCAGTTTGAAGAAAAGCACAAATTATAAGATTAGTATGCCAATTTACCCAATGTTAACCCAGACAAACTACTCCCAGTATATCAAAAGGTTACACACATACATTTTTAAAAAGTCTCACTAAACAAGACTCAAGCTAATGAAAGACTCAAGCCTGTGCTATTGGCTGGGGCTCTCAGAGTGTAGTAATAAGGTAGAAGCATTCACCTACACTGATTGGTAAAACCGAAGAGCAGCATCACCCCATGATAGCGCCCTCCAAGGTTGGATAGGACTCCTGAGGGGTTGGCTTTCTATCTGTGGTTGCATTTTCTCAACCTTCCTTCCTTGAAAATCTTCCTCCTCTCACCTTCCTTCCTCAGTGGCTTCTAGGTTGTTAGATCCTTCTCCCTTCTGAAGGAGACATTGCAACCATAAGATTAGCTGGTTGAGGTTACATTTTCACTTTCTGGACAAATCTAAAGTTGAAGCTCTGTGACTTTGCAGAGGTCACATACTGACTCCAAAGCCTGGAATGATTGCTAATCAGGCAAGGTGGGTAGTAAAATGCTTAGCAAAATGGAGAGTTCCTCAGGCACAAAGATTGCAGTTCCCCAAAAGGATCTTTGAGTCAATCAGACTCCACAGTTCCTGTGTTATACTACAGCTGATGTGAAAGAAGACCAACGCACATATTCATACTAACAGGATATTTACAAAATCCATGATGGGAAGAAAGGATTTCATAGTTGGTGGCATGATACAAATGGTAGGTGTACTACACAATCATTTAAACATATTCTTTCAATGCATTCATTTCTCAAGTTATCTTGACAAATCACACTCAGCAGATTTAAGCAGGAAAAAAATAATTTACCAAGATTGATACTGCTTGTAATTCAGATTCTCTGAGATGTACCACCCATGAAGGCACATAGTCTATAAACTCTGTTCACATGAACTAATGACCCTATATGCTGTCTTAGACACAGAGCAAATCACATTAATGAATAGCAACAACAAAACCGCAAAAGGAAATGTCTTAGGATCATGCAGAGGAAGACCTCCATTTGGATGAAGAGGAATTGCTTTCTGGCATATCAGGCACAGCTTATGTGTGTCTCTGTAGCGTGGTGCTGTTTGACCAAGGAGGAACTCAGCCCTGTATTTTCTTCCTCCCTCAGCTATTAACTCAAACAAGGAAGTTGAACCTGTACATGAACATTTTAAACAAGACTCATTTCCTAACTGCTCAGAGGCAATTTTTTTTTGGTCTGGTCTCATTTTCTTTGGGAGCTCTCTCATTTCTTCTTAACATATTTCCCTTTAATCCTTTTTATTTTTAGTTTCAATGCCTTAATTTTTTCCTACTTAGTGATTAACTCCTACTAATCCTTAGTTTTATCTGTTTTTACATTTAAACTTTTTATCTCATGGGCTTAAGTATTTTATCTGATTCTTTAATCATCTATAGTTTTACCATTTTAATGATCCACACTTTTATCTTTTATTTTAAAACTCATTGACTTAATCATATTTCCATGTTTTATTCTACTGGAATATTAATTATCTTATATCACTTTCATTTTAGTCTCTTTCTTTTATTGCCGTTTTGTTTTTAATTCTATCTCTAAATCTCTAATGCTTTGACTTTCTCGTTCTCCTTTAAAAAAATACCTTTTTATAATGATTGGTCACCCTCCTGACAAAGTCATAACAGTGAGAATAGTGATAAGGAAATGGGTAATAGAGATTGAGTATCCCTTAACCAAAATGCTTTAGAATTGAGGATTTTTAAAAGTATCTACATATGCAGATATGATATATATCATCATAAGATAATGGATATTAAACCTATATTTTTAACATGAAATTAACTTAGGTTCCTTTTCCTGACACAAATACAATAAAAGAAACATTTTACTGCATTTCAAACGCCTATGTTTTGACGGTGCCATCAGATATGGAATTTTCCACTTGCGGCATCATGCTGACACTAAAAAAGTTTCAGGTTTTGACATATTTCCAGATTTTAGTGTTTTGGACGAGAGAGGCTCACCCTATAATAATAACAGCAGAGGCAAAAGTTTGAAGCTCTTTCTCTACCTAATTCTTTGGCCTCCTGTCTGTTCCCCTAAAAGAATTCGTAAATCCTTTTAAAGGTTAGCTTTCTCCTTCTTCTCCCATCCCTCCCCCCAAATCCTCACTTTTGGATATTTTGGTAAATCCTTAACCAGTATTGCCAAGATGACTAATTCCGCTATACAAAGAACGATTCATTTATTGAGAACTGACACCATGTTGGCTTGGGTATTTTGTTGGCATCCACAGACAGGAGGCAATGGCTGGTAAGAGAACTTTCCTGAAAGGCTTCCACTAGACAATAATTGGACTTACCAACAGTTGGCGAGCGCTAAAGCTTCCTATCACCACACATGGAAAGACATAGAGTAGAAAATCACAGCTGAGTCTCTGCTCTTGCTTGAACACTAGATTTCCTTGGAAATAGTGGTGTCTACCTCAGTGACTTTAGGGGGGCTGATGTTTTTAAAGTCCTTTAAAACCTGGCCTGACATTAAATGTGTACAGGTCTATGTCAACTGTAGGTCTATGTTTACTGCTGCCCTAGAAGAATTCTCTTGTGGTTCAGTTAACCCAAGTCCTAGTCTTCTCTCACGGTAAGGACCAAAACAAATTTAATTGAGGGAAGAGTTATTCAACAGGGATTTGTTATTGTTTTTCATTTTGGGTTTTTTTTAATAGTCTTAAAGGATTTTCTATACAACTTTCTTAGCTCCCAAGAGCTTATCAATTTAAAATATCTATCTACTTGTGCACAGGTCAGTACCTAAGATGGGTTTCTGCATGGATTTTCTCAGCTCCTTAAGAGACAGGTAATTAGAAAAAAATAGTAAATCTGAAGAAAGAATTGATGGCTGTGTGTCTGTTTCAGAGGAATGGTAACTTATACTGAGTTGAATGTGCTTCATCAAGTTCCCTCCTCGGTATATTTTTGGTGCCTCACCCAGAAGAATTTCCTCTCTATAAGGCCATTGTCACATTCCTCAACCTTTAAAAACAGATCCCTCTACCTTTTTACATGAAAGACTCTTCAGGGTTTCTCAACCATTCTCCAGCATTTAGGATGCAATCTCCCTTAACTAATTCACCAATAAAACCCGCCGCAGACCAAGGCCTTGATCTTAAAATGTGTGGAGGCTTCATTTTCAGAAAGTTCCTGGGTTTTTTTGTTTTTGTTTTGTGCACGTATATGTACGTGTGTGTGTGTGTGTGTGTGTGTGTGTGTGTGTGTGTGTGTGTGTGTGTGTATGGTCAGATCTAGGTTAACTTTCTCCAATTAAGGGAGTAGTTTTAACTGGTGATAATCTACCCAACAATATTAACTGTCATAGGTCTCAAGATTTCATCAATTGACCTGAACATTTTTTTCTCAAGAGCAGTATTATTTATTCAACTATTCTGCATGAAAAAGAAATATCAAAGGATTTTGTTTCCATCCAAGAGGTGGTAAAAGGGAAAGCCAGAACAATGGGGAGCGGGGAAGACAGGGGGAACAGAGCTTGTCACAAAGAGAGAAAGCAAGAAAACTCTGAGGGAAACCTACTGCCTTGATTCAAACACTTGCTATAAATGAATCTCCATAAAGACAGTAATCTTGCCAGGCATTGGTGGCTCACACCTATAATCCTAGTTAATCAGGAGGTTGAGATCTGAGGATCGTGGTTCAAAGCCAGCCAGGCAGGAAAGTCCATGAGACTATTATCTCCAATAAACCAGAAATAGTGCTATGGCTCAAATGGTAGAGCACTAGCCTTGAGCTGAAGAGCTGAGGGACAATGCCCAGGTCCGCAACAGACAAAAAAAAGAAAGAAAGAAACAAAGACTAATCTTTGAAAATTTTCCTTACCTTGAACTGTGAGGATTGTGAGTTCAAGGCCAGTCTGAGCTAGATAATAAGATGTTTCTTCAAAACATCAAAATTAAACAAAAGAAAGGGAGGGAGGGAGCAAGTTAGGAAGGAAGGAAGGAATGAACGAATGAACGAACGAACGGAGGGGGAGGGAGGGAGAGGAAAAGGGAAGAAGAGGGGAGGATTGCATAGGAGAGGGGGAAGGAAAGCTGGGAAAAAAGAAAATGAATGAATATGTAGAAATTCTTAGTGTTTGTTTTGAAATAGTTTGTTGGAATATAAATTCCTCCTAATCAAAACCAAAATGTGGTTGAATTCACTATGTTCACAAAGTTCTCTGTGAGTTGGGGGAATTCTTAAGGAACTAGAGACTAAATGGTACAAAGTAGGGCAACTGATCCCTCAAATGAAATAAAACTATGAAATCAGGAACCCTTAGCTTGCACCACATATGAGAAATAAAAGTCCGAACTTCTATGTGGAAAAGATGCAGACAGTCTGGGATCTCCATGGGATGAAGAATGAGTCATGAAGAATGAGTCTTAAAGCTGATCATCTCCAGATACTAAGAGATCTGAAGGGCTCACTTTATATCCAGGTTCTACCTGTGGATTTCCCATCACATGCAGACTTTGCAAAAATACTGAGAAAAATGTGCACACACACACACACACACAAACATACACACACACACACACACACACACAGAGGCCTGTGCAAACATGCAAGATGGTGAGGCATGTGTACCACTTGTGAGGGAAGTAGAAGTATCACCTCACATCAAGTTGTGGCTTTGCAGTCCTGGCTCAGGCTGACACGTTGCTCATCTGTGTTGAGATCTCTCAGTATTAGCAACACTCTCTACTACGTTGTTTGCCCATGAACTGCTGTCCAAGAACTATTCCAACACACCTCTGCACCTACAAATTCTACCTAGACCGTAGATCATGCCCCATTTCTGCCACTAATTCACCCACGACCTCCTGTCTTTCTACCAAGAATAAAGCCTGACTCTGCTGTTACTACCCAAAGCCCTACTTCTTTTATTTCATTGTCTCTGATGTGGAGCCCTCTGAAGTTTGCCCTTTAGAAGAGGGAGCAAGACTGAAGATTCCTTTGGGCACTGAGGACACTGTTCTGATTGGACGCTCAGCAGTCTAGCTTCAAGTCCAGTTTTACAAAGCTTTAATGTGTTTCTATAGCCCTTTCTTTTCCAGGGCACAAAAGCTTTCTTCCAAAGGCACATAGACAAGGTAAACTGTGTATTTTTCTTGATACACAATCTATCTGTAATAAGAGTATTAGCCAGACACTGTTCATGTACAACACAAATTACATTTTACTCCAGCTTATTTTTATAGCCTTATTCTCTTTGTTGAGTTTCTTCCCCATTCACTTACCTACAAGTTTATTTTATCTAGCCATAGTGAATACATTTTTAAAGCATTGTCCAGTTTTCCTTAAAAAATGTATGGATTATAATTAAAGAAGCAAATATGGACAGGCATGTGCTTCTACCAAGTGAGGCCAGGTAATTCCATGAATTGCAAGGGGACTTCAGAGCATTGTCTTTGCTCCAGCTGTATCATAGATTCATCCTATAGACTTGACTAAGTTGTTTCCTGAACCTCTGTTTTCATTTACTTTGGCATAAAAGGGTATCATAGCAGTTAACCTATCTCTGGGGTGTGTTCAGGTATAATGAATGAACGTGTATAATGCCTTCAGAGAGCCTCACGTGAGATGCACTGTTACTGCGCATTATTAGTGCTCTTATTACACAGCCACCTTGGGATCCTCCACCTTTAAGCTGGCTTGAGACAGGAAGTCTCAGAAATAATAAGAACTCCTCTCCCAGTGTGCTTTTCTGCTCTAAGCCTCCAAGACCTCAAAGAGATTAACTTATTAATGTAAAAAGCTCAGCCAGAGATGAATGGGAAGGACCATTAAATATTTCTTGTTTCCAGGAGGGAAACATTTACTGTGAACACCCACCCATGGCCTGGTTCATGTTAGTGAGACACAAACTCTGTCTCATTGTTGCTACCACAGAGACAGATCCTAGGGTGGCGCTGCTGGGTTGGGTTCCAATCTGATATTACTTGAGAATCAGACCAAATTAATATATTAAGAAGCCTAATGGTGGTCACATATTTTTATTTAGTCGTAACTTGTCTACCAAAATCAGATAAAGAAAATATCTCATTTTTAAAAATCTGTTCTTCTGGGGTGGGGGGGAGGTGGGGGTAGGACAGCTGGTTCTATTTTTTTCATTGCTGTTATTTTTGGATTTTGTCAACTGACTACATAAGACACCTACATTTCTAGTTTTCTGGGTGGTTGATTAAGTTTCAAATGACATGTTGGTGCTAAATGGGCACAATTTCATCATGAAACTTTCAAGCTGTGATTCTGTTAATACCTTTTTAAAAAATCATCGACTAAGAACTTCAGGGTGTTTGCCTAAAGACTCATCATTTGAAGGCTGAGGAAGACCTTCATTAGAACAATGCTAGAAAATTGGCCTACCTAAAAGTAATTCAAATTACTTCTTAAACTATTCTGTAAGTCAGACAGCCTTTCCCTAAACAATTAGTCTGTATTCAAAAGCAATTGAATTGAACATCAGCAATCCTTGAAATGATGCAATCTTTGATACCTGGTATGATGCACCAAGTCTAATTCACAGGTAATAATGCTCTTTCAACTCTTCCATCATAAAGTCTCTTTGAATCAAGCTCCAAAGAGACCTGGTTGTACTGAAGGCTTCAAAAAAATAATTCGTATTACCCAAGTTGCTAGCAAGGTTGAACCTTTTTCAACCTTAAATTTCCTCCAACATTTTTACAAGTGATTTTTAAAGTCAACTTCATAATTCCACAAGAAAAAAATACTGGCATCCTATATTGAGATGGTGGGGATTTTACTGAGTGGTGTGCTCACACAAATATGTATTGGAAATAGAATGAGCCCCTGGGCTCTCTGTCACTTGATTAAACCTTGGGCGTTTAACTGACATCATTTTTTTGGCATTTGAATTTCTTCTCTCACTCTTTAACCAATGGGTAATGGAAATACAGCTGTCAGCTTCAAATTATCCAAATTTAAGGAATCCAAATCCTCATAACCCTCCCTTCTCCAGTCAAGCTCAATCCAGCCCTACATAGCCCCAATGCCTCTTTTTTAAGCTAATGGGAAAGGAGCCTAGGCAATCTTCATGTCAGACATTTAGCTTAGTCTTAGGCCATTTGCAGTGACCAATGTCTCATGCTTCACGTGAAGGCAGAAAGAGATGGTAATTTGCCTGAGCTGGTTTGCAATGATGTATGTAATGGAAACATTCCTTCTGGACACCTGCAGCAACTAGCTCAGGCTTTGAAGCATGAGATTTTGATTTCTCCAGTTTAGCATGCAGTCTTACAAATATTGGTATTGATCATAAAATTATCCCGTCTTTTTAAAATGCAGCTATGCTATTTGATTAAAGGGCTTTCTATTGCCATAAAGTTCAGATTGATTACCCCTTGGTGCAGAATTTTCTTTCCACTTGTTTTTTTTTTCCCCACCCCCCAAATGTCTGCCATGAATTGCCTTGAGCAAATCTCTAGTCCTGTGTCAGGGCTGAGTTGGAGAAGGAGTTGGCGGGTTCAGTTTATTCTCAGATTAGTGCAAGACTGCACTGTTACCTCCAGGAAAATACTAGCTGTGCTAGAGAAAAGTGAATCTGCCTTTCACCAGGCTCAGGACCCTAGATGTGGTCAGAGAAGACGGGGAGGGGGCATATGTTGGGATATAACTTGATTTCATCTCTCATTCATGTGCTGACCTTACTCAGATCTTTCTGGGTACTTCCCTTGTACAATTCCCTTCTCCTAGGTCAAAGAATCAATTCACCCAGTTATCTACGTAGAGCAGCAGGGAACCACCAAGGCTTGCTAGAAGCCATTGGGAGTATTTGTATAACAAATCAGTTCAAGCCATGACTCAAAGCTTTCTTTCAGCCCAAAGAAAAATTATTGAGAAATGGATTGAATTTTCCCAGGTATTTAGCCTCCACTTAGTGGCATCCAAAGCAAAGCCTTCCAGACTATTTTTAAAAATAGATCTCTCATTGAAACGCTTAGGATAATTTCCCTAGTAATTTAATTCCAAAGATAGGACATTCCCGAGAATATTTTGAAAGTCAGTTTTTAGCATCAATTATTTGGGTAAATTTATCAGGCTTTTTTCTCCTTCTTTCCTATAGATTTGGACTGAAGAAATCCTTTGGAAGCTTACCCTCAAAAAAAAAATTCAGAGCCAGCCATCAATCATCATTTCGGTGTGTTTGATTTCAGAGAAGACTGGGAGAGAATAACTTACCATTAGTCTTCATGTTAGCATATGTCAACACTGGCAGCGGTTGCTACCTATGCTATCAGTAGTTGAAAAGATAGATCTGGTAACAATATTTTTCCCCATGTTTGGAACACTGAAAAATTGTTTTTCATTTGTGGCTATAGATCTTAGTTGATGGGCCTTGTATTGCTTTCTATGAAAAACAAAAACAAAAAAGAAGTAGTTAGCAATAATCAATGTAGTTTTCAACCCCAGTGTTTTTATTTATCCTAGAGATCAATATTCCTATAGAAGCCTTCTCTTCCATCAAAGACACTAGAAAGAACATTCTGTCCATCATCTTAACTGTATCCATTTCTCGCCACCAAATGATTAAATAACTTGGGCATGTGTGAATTTGTTTGGGGCATCCTTAAAGTAGGCTAATTCCGTTCCAGTTGAATGTCTTTGATTATACGGTACTCAGACAAAAGTAGATTACAAAACACTAGAAACTATTCAAATGTCTTTGTGTTAATTAACTTGCCAGAAATTTTATCATGAGACCATAATGATTTCAAGGCCCTAGCAGAATGTGGTTCCCTTAAAAGGAACAAGGATGGAATTCATGCATCCCATTGGCTAACTTAGCAGAACCGCTATCTATCAGCCTGGCTGCTCAGGCCCCTGGGATCTGGGTAAAGCAACCTTTGGGTACTAAATGGATGGAGCTCCAGTCATGGAGCTTGAACTCTGGGCCTGAGCTCTGTTCCTCAGCTCTTCAGCTCAAGGCCACTTCGGTTTTTCTGGTAGTTTATAGGAGAAAAGAGTCTCATGGACTTTCCTGCCCAGCCTGGCTTTCAACGGTGATCCTTAGATCTCAGCCTCCTTAGTAGCTAGAATTACAACCGTGAGCCACCAGCGCCCAGCTGGACAGAGCTTTTACAAGAGATTCCAAACTTGTGGGCCATATTTCAGACCTTGTCTCTGCTCATATCAGGGAAAGTCTTTCTACCCTTTGGAAATTTCAAAGCCCAGACCTTCTGTTCGCTATTAGGAATGCAATTTATTTCATCACCTGAAGAGTGGCTGAGGACCCATTTCACACACATTTCACAAAACATTTTCAGAAAGATATTTTAAGGACTTTTCTCTTGGTTCTAATCCCTAGACTTTCTTTTCCAGTCTTTTGGAACTTGATAGAAAACGTTCCACGAATTCTTCTCTCTCGTGTGAACTGGGAGGAGAAAAATAAAGACCAACCTCTGGGAGAGAATTTTCCCCCTAGCTTGGCTTTGAATGTGGGAACCTCATAATACAATGTGAGAATGAACAATGTGAGATTGTTGGTGTGGTGATAGCGTCCAGGCCCTTTGAAAACCCCTGAATTTTATGAAAGAGGCTGGATGGCTGCTAGAAATGGGTCTCTCTGGAGGTTTGTATTTTCAGTCAATTGTCTCTTCCAATAAGTTATCCAAAGTTAAGAAATGGATTTCTCTCAACATTGCAAGAACTTTTCTTGCTTGGACTGAAAGAAACTTTTTACACTTGAAATGTGAAGCCAGGTGCGACTCTCTCACATTTCTCTTAGAATCCGACACTCCCCAGTTTAACTCGGAGATTTGACAAACCTCCTTATGAACCTTGGGAAATTTCACGCTAGGGCTGAACCGGAAATGAGGTACATTCTGCTAAAGTATCAGATTTCCTTCTGGACAGCTTGCCAGGCTCTCTCCTTAGGTTGTAATAATTGTTTCCTGTCTCAAGATGAGGGAGATTAACTGGACTCGTATACGACCAAATAAAATGTTTCCAAGGAAAAGGAGCTCCACCAAATACACCATGAAAGAAGTCAGGCCCTCCGCATCATGTCATTTCATCTCCACTCACGATTTAAACAACGGCTGTGTTTTGGTATAGATGATGCTCTGTGGGAAGCAAAAGCACAAGGTGGGAATGGTGACACATGTTTATAATCCCAGCCTTGACCAACTGAGACCAGAGGAATGTGAGAATGAGGCCAGCCTGGACCACATAGCAAGATGAAAACCAGCTCAGTCTGCTGATGGACACTTTGTCTCAAGAAAGGCCAAAAGATAGGAAAGGCAAGACAAGGAAAGAAAAGAGGAGAGGAGAAAGGAGGAAAAGAGAAAAGGGGAGAGGGAAGAAGATAAAAGAGGAGGAGAGGGAAAGAGAGAAGGGGGTGGGAGAGGAGAGGACAGGAGGAAAAGGAAGTAAAAAGTAAAATTATCACCATCTATAATGATCAGAACAATAAGGACTTACAAGGATGGCTTCAGAGAATAGAAACAAAGAATTTCCCAAGATGCTCTCGGACTCATACATTTCTTGGTGTATTCACTCACCCATTATGCAGAAGAGGAAAATCAAAGACATGTGCAGCTTGAGACACTGTACAAATTCATACATCTAGGCAAGTAATTTTGTGTCATTTACTTTCCTTTTTTTCCCAAATGAATGAGGTCATTATGTGCTCAAATAAACAAGACTTCTTTCATAACTGTATGCAAAAACCAGGCTTCCTCAACCTTGATACTATTGACATTTTGAGCTGGATGATTCTTTGTTCCTGGGCTCTGTCCTGAGCATAGAAGAATTTTTTAGCAGTGTCCTTGTCTTCTCTCTTTGAGATATTGTAGCATTCATGCCAGTTATGACAATCAAAACATACTGCCAAGTCTCTCCCACGAAGCTAAATAGCTCGCAGTTGAGAAATGTTTGTTTAAATCTCGCATCTTATGTATCCAAACACCTCTAAATTCTGCAAATTCTGCAATTTACATATCAAGAATATTGTGTGTGTGTGTGTGTGTGTGTGTGTGTGTGTGTGTGTGTGTGTGTGGTCTACAATTGCTAAATGACTACAAGGACCAGGAACATCTAAAAATAATTACAGAACTTATGAGTTAGAAAAGACCCTAGTGAGGAGAAAGGGTTATAACAATCTAAACAGCAATTACGCCAAAATTAACTCTAATGTGCAAACCCACTAATGATAGAACAATATGTGTCCTAATAAATATAAATACCAACTTCTTTTGAAATTCTTGAAGAGCCAGCATGGGAAAATGGTTACTAATTTCTTCAGGGACAAAAAAAATCACTGAAGTTGCATTGACCTACAGAGTAGGCACTAGCCAACTGTATTAAGTTTAAATTTAAATGAAGTACAATTAAAGAGAATATAAAATTGAGTTCATTGAGTCACTCGTGCTCAAAGCCATATGTAACCAGAAGTTACTATGTTGGGCCCTGCAGATAAAGGACATTTTTATCATGAAAAAAATATCTTGACTGCCCAGTGCTATTTGAAGCACAGAGCAATACTAGAAATTACAGAGAGATAAGTTTCAATTTAATGTAAAACAGCAAGATTAAAAATAGAACTTTGCAACAGTTATCTCCTCAAATAAAGTTTAGGCAGAGGCCAAGAAGGATTCTTGCTGGAAAGGCTTCTGAACTGGACGAACTGGAGTCTCTAACCTTAGACTCAAAAGAGTCTATGCATGAGATTTTTTTAATGATTTTTATGCAGTACATTTTTATACTTTTTAAGCACAACCCCATAAAATTAGAAGAAACATTCATACTTTCAAACTGGGACATTTAAAATATCATGTAACTTTGAGATCAAAACAAGATTTACAAATGAAGACTGCTTATTTAAAATTTTCCTCGGTAATAAGATCTTCCATGCCTTATCTGACTTGAAGAAAAAGAAGCTTATATCATTATATCAATATTCTACAATGAATTCTAGTTGCTGATAAAAGAATTCTTGGTCATCTGTGTTTTGGTACATATAATATCCAAAATCAAGATTTAGTCCTAGGCTGTACATGATGAACCAAACCTATAATCTCAGCATTCAGGAGGTATAATCAGGAAGGTTATGAGTTAGAAGCCAGCCTAGGCTATATAGGGAGACATTGTTTTTTGTGGGTTTTTTTAAAGGTACAGTACATAGTATGTTTGGAGGTTAATTACTGGAGTGGCCTAATTACTGGTGAAATGGTCACTATCAGAATTGAGCATGCCAGTAAGTGCTAGCATTTATTAGTGGACAGTGGTGAAGAATAGGCCAGACAACCTTACTCATGAAGAACATTGAACATTGGTATGCATTCATCAGAACTTGACATTTTTACTAGGGAAGCTCACAGATAAATTTTCCCCAAAAGGAGGACAGCAGGCTGCTACTTTCTCAGAGAATCTTTGAGCCCTGTGGTGCTCTGATCCCCAGAAAGAGAATCACAGAGGAATGGGGCTAGTCTTTCCTTGATCTTTTTGCTGTCATTCTTTGCTGAGTTGCTGGAGTGCTGGAGCAGATCATAGACTTCTCTGTGCCGTGGTTTTACTATCTATAAAGTATAAATTGACTTATTACCCATCACACAGCAATGCTGTGAAATATGGGACCCTAGGAAAAAGTGGGCATTTGGGAGAAGAAGAAGAAGAAAAAAAAGACTTCTGATTAATAGGAGAAAGAGACCACCTAAAATTACATAGAGGATTTTTTACCTTTGAGACTTGCATATTGCTCACTCTGCAGGTATCCAGACTCTGTCATGGACAAATATATTCACATATAAATTCCTTAGAGAATATAGTTTTAAATTCTACAATCCTCCTAAAGTTCTAAAGTTGCAGTGTGAATTTTTAAAATAATTTAGTCAAGCTAAGTGATTTTCTGCATATACGCCAGAAAGGACTATGTGAAGGGATGGCTAAGACAAAATGAAAGATAAGGGTGAGCAGTTGTTAGAAGATGTAAAGAGATAAATCATTCTCTTATAACCTGAACCACTGAAGAAAGGCTAGGAGTGGGTCAAGTGGTTGAGTGATAACTTAGCATGTGCAAAGACATAGGTTCAATCCTCAGTACTGCAAAGGAAATATCTATCTGTATATATATATATATGTATATATATACATATATATATATAAATCAGTGTCATCTCCTAGGCATCAAGCAAGTACATCCCCTCCAACTTAGGTAGAGTTATGGTACTGAGTGGTACTGAATGAAACCACATGAGAAATGTCTTACATGTGGATGAAATAATACAATAATAGGAAAATTTCTCAAGAAACATCTAGTTCAACCACTTCCCTTTAGATAAAAGATACTATGCTCGGTGATACATCCAACCCCACGGGGAAATTAGTGTGATAGAACTGGGGCTCACACTCCAACGACCCTCCACTCACTTTTTTTATGTTATTGTAAAGATGCTGCACAGAGGGATTAAAGTTACCTGAGTAAGGCAAATAGTACTTTACTTGTCAATCGCTACCCCTTCCTTTGTTGTTGTCCCACTATCCCTTCCTTCCCACACCTCCCCTACTCCTTCCCGCCCAACCCCATTACCCACTTTTTGTGGGACCTATTTGATTTTGGTACTGTGTACAGTAATCATGGATGTGCTAGGTCTGAGAGAAAATTTCATCCTTGTCAGATGGTCAAAAGTGAGCAGGGGCAGCAAAGGAATGAAAAAGAAAAAGTAAGAAAAGTATTCAGCTGCTGGTGCACTGCTCACTTGTTGTAGTCATAGCTACTGAGGGGACTGAGATCTGAGGATCCCAGTTCAAATCCAGCCTGGGCAGGGAAGTGCATAAGAATCTTATCTCCGATTAACCACCAGAAAACTGGAAGTGGTGCTGTGGCTCCAGTGGTAGAGCACTA
Organism: Dipodomys ordii; assembly: GCF_000151885.1. Lineage (NCBI taxonomy): Eukaryota > Metazoa > Chordata > Mammalia > Rodentia > Heteromyidae > Dipodomys > Dipodomys ordii. The sequence goes on along the minus strand of NW_012267313.1, from coordinate 11,074,615 downwards.
GCCTTGTGCACAAAGAGGCTCAGGGACAGCACTTAGGCCCTCAGTTCAAGCCCCACAAAACAAAAAGGACTCAAAACCCCCATATTGGGCACAATTTCCTGAAGGAGAGTTACTATGCATGAGGAATTGTCTTCTAAAGAAATAGATTGCTGGCTTCCCAGAATGTTAAGTCTCCTCAAGTGCATTGTACCCTTGAAGTGACATGAGGCATGCCCATTGTCTGGTAGTGACTAGTAACTCTCAGAAAAGCAGCCCAGGGCTGTGGCTGCTCATGTGTTGACCCAACAACCTGTATTGGAGCAGCAAATGGAAAGTCTCGGGGTGGGGGGGACATTGTTTATGCAGTGGTCTCCCTTGATCCACGGCTTCACTTCCCACACTTTTCAGCGGCTTATGGACAGCCACTATGTGAAATTATTCAATGGTAAGTTCATAAGTATGAAGCACCATTTTCTGAGTAGTGTGATGGAATCTCATCCTGTTTCACTCAGGATCCAAATCTCCTTTTGTCCAGTAAACTCACATTCTAGACAGCCACTGGGAGTTCTCAGAAAACATCCCTTGAAAACAATGCAATTCCTGTAGCCACCAACCTCTTCCAGTTTTACTTATCCACTTAGACACAATAAAGACAAAATACACAGACACGGAGACTGATCAGAATGTGCATGGGGATAAGAATTAAGAACATAAGAATTAAGAACATAGTTGCGCACATACTATTAGAAAATTTTCTTCCAAATTTTTCTTGTGGCTTAGTATAAAACAGTATTTAGATAATATTGAGCAATTATTTCTTTTTTTCAAAAGCATATTATCCAGTAATTAAAAAAAGAATGTGTGGGTTTTATTGATATAATTATTTATAGGCTTGATTATCTGATAAAAATGTGGTAATCTGAAATTTGAAAAAGGTAATTATGCAGATAAATTAATAAAACTGGGAATAATCAAAAGGAGCAGATATTATGCATGGAAAGCATTAACATTAAGTCAAGAGGAAAGTAATAGGGATTAGCACCAAGACAGGATTAATAGTCTCTGATTATTATGTCCTAATACACAGAGAATGTTTTAATAGAGAAAGCTTATTTTTTTAACTGAAGATAGGGAGTACCTAAATTTTGTGTAGTAATGAGTTGTTAAATATAGCAGCAATGGCTCAGTTTACCAAAAACAACAGCAAATATAAGAGATCAAGATTTGTTCAGCTGCACAAAATTCAATCCGCTGCTAGAGAAATGGCCACTTGGGAGAAAATCTGAAAAAGAGAGGAGAGAGAGAGAGAAAGAAGGAATATGAGAGAATGAGGATACTTTTGATGTAAGATGTCCAGTTGTCTTCATAATATTATTTTCTATCATTTCCATTTTTAGTTGCTAGTAACATATCTCTCACTTTTACATTTAAGTTTGAACACAAATAATATAATATTCCTAATTGATAATAAATATTTTTAAATGAAAATTAAAATTATGTTTAAAATACATATTATTCTGATTTTTAAAGTAATATAGATATTTCTCAAAAGAAGAAGTTCACATGGCCAGAAAAACATGTGAAATATATGCTCCACATATTTAACCCTCAAGGAAAAGCAAGTCAAAACTACTCTGAAATTCCATCTACTACAGTAAAACTGGGTATTATAAAAAAAAAAAGTAGATGAATACAAATGAGCATAACCATTTAAAAGAAAACAGTATGCAGGTTCCTCTAGAAATGGAAAATACAACTATGACCTAGCTGTACCATTCTTGGGTATTTATCTGAAGGAAATGAAGTCAATATACAAAAAAGATAGCTCACAAATATGACACTTTACAAAAACCAAGATATGAAATCAGCCTAAGGGCCAACCAACAGTTGAGTGAATAAAGAAAATGTTTATGCACACAATGGAGTATTATTTAGTTTTAAATATTAAATTATGTCATTGTAAAAAACTGGAGGTCATCGTGTTAAGCAAACTGATTCAGACACAGAAAAACAAGTGTCATGTGTTTCTTTCATATGGCAAACCTAAACATAAAAGAGAGTGATATAGAAAGAGGAAAAGCAAAGGGAATAAGAACAGGAGAAAGAGGAGAGGGTTGATGGGAGGGCAAAGGCAGGGTAGACATGATCAAATCATACTATTTACATTTATAGAAACATCACAGTGAAATCCATGAATTTATATAATTAACATACATTAAGAATTATAATTTTAAATGTACTATGTTCAAATTTTGTTCCTAGACCGTTATTTAAAGAAAGACAAGCTCCCTAGAATAATCCAGGCTAGTTGAATATATCATAAAAGCATGAATTTAAGAAGTAAAACCAGAAGACACTTAAATCTGGCATAATATTATCTTTCATCTTCTAATGCATTTCTAAGGTGTTTCATGAAACAATAATGACTCGGCTTCATCTTCACATTATAGTAGGAAGATCTATGATTAATGGGCAAAATTTATGGAAAGGGAGGTTTCGAAGACTTGTAAGCAAGCTCTTGGTAATAACTAGAGTTGTTGTTAAAGGGATAAACTACTCTGACAGCTTGTAAGCATCCTGCCCCTTGTTGAGCTCTATTAGAGGCTGGATTTCTGCCAGTTTAAGGAGATAAAGAAGGAGATCTGGGAGTACTGGAATCTGGAATACTTCCCTGTGAGACTAGATTCTAGTACTCTCAATTTTAGGTGTTCATGCATAGATCTTTAGCAATGAATAGTCAGGCTGTTCTTTGAGCTCTGCCTCTCAGTAAAAGCCCTTGGCCAATATCCACTTAGAGATATAGATTCATAAATAAATTATATTCATTGTTCATAAATGTGTAACCAAATAATATTTATTAAGTATGCACTTTATAGGAGACCTCTTCGCATGTACTACTAGATTTAATCTTTATAGCAATCCCACAGGAAAGTAAGTCACAGCTAAGCCTTCCTCAGAACAAAGGATGATAAGGCTTTTAATGTGGCCACAGCTACTGCCTCAAAACTTGGGAGAACTAGGATTCTGATAAGACTCCTTCAGTGAAACCCATCTAGTCAAGCTGATATTTATTTTACATTAATACCTCAGTAGGTGTCCTGGAAGGACAGTCAAAGTGCTGTGTTGTTCCATCTCTTTCTCTACTTCCCTTACAGTCAGTACAACATCACTCTTTGCTGCAGAAAATTAAAACACCAGATGACACGAAAGGAATGTGCTCTTGAGTCTCTCCACCCCCCCCCCCGGCCTTTCTGGATGTGTGACCTCTTTTGTGATGTGCTCCCTTCTTGTTCTTGCAGCTAAAATTAACCCAGTGGAAAATGTTTCTCTCAAAGTACGTGTTCTCTTCATCAAACACAACTGGGCTTAAAGGTCAATAGATAAACAAGGGAACAGAGATAGCATTCCTTATCAGTAAGCAGAGAGAGGGAGCTGCGGCATTTGGGACAGGAGAGGAAGAAGGGTCTGGGGGATAATGTGGACAGGTCATAGGCACATCAGCTGAGATGGGAGAAAAGTTTGGGAGAGATCGATGAAGCAAAGGAAATATGTGAACGCTGAACTCAGGCAAATGGATATCCAGGAGACCAGCAATGAAATGGTTGCCCTAAAATCACTTCAGGATCATAATTAATATCCAACTCTCAGTGTAGGCAGCATGTATGCTTTATGTGACATGTTCTCTTGTGTTATCTCATTCAATTGCCATGACATTTGTGGAGAAGAGGCAAAATGGTTCTCTGTAACTCCAAACAGGGCTCCAAAGACAGGAATGAGTCATCAACACCCATACCTCAGGAGCAGTCCAGTGATCACTGTTTTTCTACCACATTTCTTTCATTCCACCAATAACCCTATCCATTTCTTTGAAGAACATTTTGTTTGCCTGACCTAAAAAGGATATTTCTGATTCTATACAAAAATTCTAAGCCCAAAGTTGTTCATTAAGGAACCTAGCTAGCTCCCAGCTCTATTTTCATAGCATGTGGGGTTTTTTTCAATGATTTTTTATCTTTTTCTTGTGTATGAGTATTCTGAGTGAATAATTCCATATGGTGACTCCAGATTAAAATATTTAGGAATCTGTAATAAAAAATATTCTGAAAGGAGATGGAGAACTACTTTCTAGTCAATGACCCCCTCATTCCAAGGTGATCTATCTCTGGGCTGTTAAAATGATCTTTATTGGTTTTGATTTATGTTATTGAACCAAGTCATCTGAACTATTCCATACTAGAAATCAATGAAACCCACACTTGCCTTATCAAGATGGACTTGATAAAATAAAAAGACAGACTGCTTTTAGAGGCAAGAAGAAATTTGTCTGCCAATCAGGGTGATCTACTGAATGGATTCCATACAATTTCCAAAAACTATTTTTACAGTTTTCTTTTATCTCTAAAATGTCTTATAAGCCTCAGCATAAATGACATTATGCAAAGGATAAAGTTAATAGGAATTTCCGCCTGCTCTTTTGCAAAGGGGGGGAAAATGGAGTCAGTAACATACACACTGATTAGAGGACATGCATAAAGAACCTTGAAGAGTTGAGTTTCCTTTCAAAATGAGGTATTTGGAATGGCATCAGATTAGCAAGGTTTCGTATATTTTTATTTTTCTGAGTTTATATAGTCGTGAGTAATACCGCCTCATGTTCTTCATGTGAAATCATTTGAGAAGTGGCAGAGTTTACCAAGCCAGTTACTATTTTACTTTACTGTAAAATAAAATGATGTTTGCTTTACTGTAGTTTCCAGGGTCTCTGGGAAGAAGGCTGAGAGACATAGCTTTCTCTTGGCATAATCCTATAATGGCCTTTTCGTGTGCATGAATGTTTTACAAACAAATACAAAACCACAACTTCTTGTACCGATTGACAGATGATGGAGGAAAATTTCAATTGTCCACTGAAATATACTCCTCCCCACTTTTTCCATAAAATCAGCTACATTGTAACTATATTACTACATTGTCTCTCAGACACCCATGCAGTGAAATAAGACTATAAGACATATTTCTTATGAAGGGACTATTTGGGGAAAGAATTGTTTACTTTGTCCAGATATAAAATTTTTCTAATATTGATAGAGCTTCGCTACTTTCTCTTTCTCCTACTTGCTGGATGGAAATAGGGAAGTGATCAGTCTTGAATTTAATGGCCAGGCATGTATAGATAATGCCCAAATAATAACTTACCCTTCCTTGCAGCCTAAAGCAAAATGGTGCCTTATCTTCTTTAGACCACTGGATTTAAAGACATTCTGTTACAGCAAAATAACCTCACCTTTGTTAAAAGACAGACTGACTTCAACTTCAATGTCTGTCTTCTAGAATCTCCATAAAAGAGTTTATACAAGACAAAGTTTTGGAGTAACAATAAGCTCTCCAGCTTAATTTTCAGAATTCAAAAAGAACTCAGTCATCAAAGCTAATAACAGCTTACATGTCCTTTCCTGTATTGCTTATTACCACAAGTCTTTGGGATTTGGATTTTGTTTTGTTTTGTTTTTCTTTGGCAAGTTGGGAATATCTAGTATCTATAATTAGATAGCTTGGGGATGAAATCCATATCTAAGTCAAAATTCATTTGTTTCACACATACTTTATACACACAGTCTGCAGGTAAATTATATATGGTATTTTAGTGCCTTTGTGTTAGCTGTGACCTACCAGTTGAAGTCACCTGAGAAATTTTGTACTTGTGACCTAATGTAGATGATTACAATGTTTGGGATTTCAGAGCATTCTATATTTATTTTTTAATTTTTATCATTAAATGGTTGTATAAACAAGTTGCCATTCAGCAAAGTAGTATATAAATGAAACATATCTAGATTTTGAATTTTTGAATTAAAAATATTTAATCTGTATATCTATGTATATGTATATATCATTTTGATTCTCTACAGATTTATTTTATTTGCTTTCTGTCTATTACAACTATTTCTACTCTGAAACTCAGACCTCTTGATCAGGACCCCTCATGGCTGGTGTGCAGCCGTCATCAATTGTTACACTGTCTAGTGTATTTTGCTAGATGCTAGAAACAGCACTATGACCCAGTCTTCAATGGAGACATTAACTAAATTGAAGGCGATGGCATAGAACATTATTTTATAATGAGGTTGTGTGAAATGAGTATGTGCCAGGTAATTTTTTTTAGCAGAATCAGAGGAATGGCTTAGAGTTAGAAAAGTGCTGAGATTCTGTTACTTACGTGAAAAACTGACAAATCATCCCTTGCATTGAAATTACATTAGACAAGTTAACTCAACAGTTTTCAGGCCTCTTCTGAGTGCTGGGCACTAGTAGCTAGTAGCAATTCATCAATGAATCATAGATTCTCTCTCATCAAAGTATATACATTATAACTTATCCATTGCAATCACAATTTCTTAACTCCAACATCAAAATCTGATCCACATTGTGCTACTCCCTTTGTTCTCCATAGTGTGTTTAAGACCTCTTAACACATTATATAATTTATATTATTCATAAAATTATTTATGTAACTCACTCTTCCACTTCCTCCACCCAGCTGCCACTAGGAATTAACTTCCAGAAGGTCATATTTTGCTTTGTCTCACTGAATGATCTCAAAGAGTAGAAACAGTACCTGGCACACAACAGTTGCTCAAGAAGTACTTGTGGAATATATTAGGCAAGGATTCTCCAGAGGAACAGGACCAATGCAATATCTAAATTATGTAACAGGAGATTTATTAGCTTGGCTAACACAGTTAGAAACTGATAAATCCCATATGGGTTATCTGCAGATTAGAGAGTTGGGGAAACCAGAAGTACACAGTCCAAGAAGCAGAAAGTCTCAGGACAAGAAGGATCAGTGAATTTAGCCCTAAGGTGAAACACCTAAATTTAACCCCTGAGCAGTGGCTGGTATAAGTCCACATTATGTGTGTGTGTGTGTGTGTGTGTGTGTGTGTGTGTGTGTCTGCCTGTCTGTCTGTCTGTCTGTGTTCTGAGTTCAATCTGAGTTTTGTTTCTCAAGCTTATCACTCTACCACTTGAGCCACAGCTTCAATTCTAGCTTTTTTGGTGCTTAATTGGAGTTAAGTCTCACAGACTGTCTTGATTGAGCTGGCTTTGAGCCATGTCCTCAGAACTCAGCTTCCTGAGTAACTAGTATTGTAAGTGTGAGCCACTAGTACCCAGCTTATAAATCCACATGAAAAGGGTGAACAATCTGGGTATCCATTGGACAATGGCAGTAAAGCATAAAGTTCATCTTAGAGAGTGAGCAAAGTGTAGGTGCTGATTCTTGTATTTCAGTCTAGTGATTGCACTGATCTGCCATTATAAAAAAAAAAGGTAGTAGGGACTTTATTTGAAGATGTTACGATATCAGATCAAAGAAGAAAGGTGACCTATGCAAGAATAAGATCAAAAGGAATGAATTTCATTTTGATTTTCAGAAATCAAGGAATAAAATATACACTAAAGTTCATTAGTGATTTTCAGTGATCTTAAAACCAACATCAGCTACATAGGTCAAAATTATTTCCATTCTTTTTGTTCATGTCAAATCTCCATGTTACCTTTTTCTCCCTTTTATGGATTTCCCATTTAAATCTTTACAAATTACAATTTCTACTACAGTTTTATCAGGCAGAGCAAATTGGCCATATTGTAAACAAAATTCTGAAAGGATTTTTACTTCTAGGGGAAGGGGAAATAATTTGTATGAGGAAGGAAGTTTTTTTTAACTTTATTCATTTGTTTTGAAAAAGTAATTTAGTGAATCTCCTCAAGTCATAATCTAAAACAGATGACAAAACAGTAAGACAAACTGAGGTGGGCTTTAAGTGCCTGTTGGTGGCAGTTGAGAGAAGATAGGGAGTATATGAAGAATGGAAAAATGTGAAACACTTCTCTGGGGAGAAGAGACGAGTACCAGCCACATAAGGAAGGTCTGAGCTAGAGGCATGAGGCCAGTGAGAAAAGTCCTATCACAGGAGATGCTCAGTACATTTCTACATGAACATCAGACACCAAACTTGAAGGTAATCTGCTTTATTGATTAAATAGCCTCACTAGCCACAGGCCTTGAGTAACAAATATTCGAATATTCTGTAGTTCATAAGGTTTTGTGATCCTGTCTGGTAAAATTATCTCCTACTGTATTTCATAATAGCCATCTGGTATCTCCAAACCTGAAGAAAAATAAAAGTCTTCTAGACTCTATAACCTAGCCTAGTAGTATATATTAATAGTGAGAAAAGAAGAGAGGTTTAGGGGAAAAGATATCAAACCGACTACAGAATTGTCTGAACAGAAAAAGGAGGAATATGAAAATTAAAGGGAAATCCCTGAGCTCAGAGGGCATATCTGACTAATGTATCTGATTTTTACCTGGATATCTGATTTACCACTGGCTGTCGCCTCTGGAATTGACAGTTAATGCATATGTGCCAACATCCTGAAACCAATCAATACCCAAGAGCTGAGCCTGAAGGGCATCTTCACCATACTTAGAGACAGCAGTTCATAGGTCACACTGAAATTTTACCAGAACAGTTTTGTTATGTTGTTTTAAGAATTGCTCCTGTGGGACAAAGGTTGAGCCAATTCAGCAGTGAAACCCACTAAGCACTATACTGGAAATGAACTGTATATACAACTTGGGAGGAGGGAAGTTAGGAGGAGAAAAATTGGGAGAGAATGAGGGAAGAGGTGACACTGTTCAAAAGGAAACATACTCATTACCTGACTTACGCAACTGTAACCTCTCTGTACATCACCTTTATAATAAAAATTTAAAGAAAAGAATTGTTTCTGAAGGTGTAGTCTATATTTTGAGACTCTATACTTGCCAATGATCCTACATACAATAATTCTTGTATATGTAGGGGCAGAGGATTCTATTATTTTTTCCAGAAGAGAATCTTAACAAATGTAATATTCTGGCCATGAACTTTTGGCAAGACATAAATCTCTATTTGGTTCCAGCTTGGGAACTGAATCTTTGATATAGGCATTATTCTGACCATTGGGTTTCTATTACAGGCAAACACTACAGAAAATAGATTCACATATATTTTTAAAAAAAATAGCTCTACACCACAAAGACAGAAGAACCTTTCCCACTGTACTAATATTATAACAAGCTCTTTCCCAGGCTTATTTTCTGCCACTAATTTGCCATGTTTATATAGTCCATTTTTTAAATACATAATGAAATATGACCTCTTCTAAGCCATTTTAGCTCCATATGTTACTTCCTACATTTTTCTCACTCTTCTGCTTTTATTAGTTATAACATTTCCACAATTTCATGGTGTAAAATTTCCATATTCAATTCCATAAGCATAATTCCCACAGTTGTCCATTAATTTAACATTTAAAGGGATTTGCTCCTCACCACGACTCTATTTATCTTGACTTCTGAGTTCCTATTTTGGTGGGCTAAAGTTCATCCTCCAGTGGTTTTAGGAAGAATGTTTATGGATACAATATTTCTTGATTATTTTTATGTTTGACAATGTTTTTTCCTGGATTTTTTAATTATTGCACCATGTTATAACTGGACAGAAAATATGATGGTGACCCTTTCTTTTAAACATTACAGACATTGTTCTGAAATTGCTAGCATTGGATATGGTTCTAGGAAAGTCTGAACACAAAATTACATTCCCCTTCTTGAACATCAGTTTCTGTTTTCTTTTCTTGGAAACTTACAGAGGTATTCTGATACAGTTATCTCCATCAACTTTTATCATGTAAGATGTGGGTTTGATCAATCAGTACCAGCTTTCCTAGAATGTGTTCTACTCTCAATTGTTAGGCTGTCTACCCTTATTATCTTGTCTTTTACATTAGACACCCCTGTTGGTAATTGATAGTTTTTCACATTTTCCCACTATTCTTTGAGACTTTTACATAAATTTGTACATTTTTATAGATGTCTGTTTGTATTCTTTTAGCTACTTGCAACAGTGATTTCATTTTTCTCTTTCATTTTTGTTTTAGTGGTGGTTACAATTAGTTATGATATTTGTATTTGCTTTTACAATATACAATATAGGAACAATCTGCGAATTTAGCCTCAGCCTCAAATTTACTACTTTTCCAATAAACAGTGAATTATCTCTGTATCTTGCCAAACCTACAAGCAATAAAAATATTCATTACTTTAGCTTTTTATACAAATAATAATACACCCTATATACATTATTATGCATTTTTGTATTATACTTTAAATATGTCTTGGAAATCTTCCCAATATTCAGATAATAATACATAAATAACTTCTCTCTCTTATTCTTCCCCTCCCTCACTACTCTTCCCCTGCTTTTGCTCTTACTTTCCATACACAATTGTGTATTCTAATTTTTTCAGTCTCCTATAAACTGACATTAAAGTTATTTGTACTTCTTTTATTATTATAAACAATGGTATAGTGGATGACTTCATTCACACATGTGAATGTGAATATATTTTGTTGAATAAGTTATTAAAGTTATAATTTTTGAATTAACAAGTATATGCATTGGTATTTTGCACATATATTGCTAAATTGTGACCAGTAGGAGCTATCCTAATTCATATTCCCATCAATAACTTACCAATTCTTTCCCTTCCAATTTAACACTGTGGTTTATGAAATATTTACTTAAAACTCTTTTGATAAATGAAATGTATAAGTATAAAAGAACCATATACCATGACCTAGGGAAATTTATCTCATGAATACAAAATATTTCAACATAGAAAATGAATCAATGTAATATGATAAGTTAGTAGAAAAGAACAAAAATCATATGATTAACAAAAGTAGCAATAGCACCTAGTAAGGGACTCAGTAGCACCTAATAGAGACTATTGAAATTCCAGCCATTTTTTTAAGAAATGGATAAGCAGATCTTAAATTTTCTCTCTCTCTCTCTCTCTCTCTCTCTCTCACACACACACACACACACCAGAATAGCTAACCCAATCTTGAAAATGTCAATTTCAAGACTTATTACAAGACAACATTAATCAAACAGCATGGAACTAATATGTGGGATAGAACTGAAAATCCAGAAATGAAAACCATTAAATTGATAGTAATTGACTGTGTGTGTGTGTGTGTGTGTATGTGTTAAAATGCATGTGTATGTGTGCATGTGTACATATGCCAGTCCTAAGCCTTGAACTCAGGACCTGGGTGCTTCCTTGAACTTCTTTTGATCAAGGCTAGCACTCTACCACTTCAGCCACAGCTCTACTTCTGGCTTTTTGATGGTTAATTGAGATAAGAGTCTCAGGAACTTTCTTGCCTGGGCTGGTTTTGAACAATGATCCTGAGATCTCAGCCTCCTGAGTTGCTAGGATTATAGATAGGTGTGAGCCACTGGCTCCCAGATGTTCAATTGATTTTTGACAGGGAAACTGAGATTATTCAAAGTGGAGATAATAGTATCTGTAACAAATAGTGACATGGATAATGGAAATTCACATGTAAAATAATATGATCATATCCCTACTTCACACCATATATAGATATTAACTCAAATGGATAAAGGATTTGCACATACAGCTAAAAGTATGCAACTCTTAAATAGATGCAGTAATAAATCTTTGTTTCTGGATGAGATAATGGTTTCTTTCATAAAACAGCAAAATTACAAGCCCTCCCCCCAAAAAAAACCTTTGACAAATTGGACTTCTTGAAAACTAAAAACATGTGTGCTTCAAAGAGCACTACCAAGAGACTAAAGACAATCCACAGAGAGGGAGAGACCACTTGAAAATTGCCTATATAATAATTAAAGAGTCTCTTAAGCTACCACTTAGAAAACTTTTATGTCCAATGGTTTAAAAAATAAGCATTTTATAGACAGAGGATTTGAAGAAACTTTTCTGCAGTGAAGATATACAAATGGCCACTAAGCAAATGAAAAGAAAGAAAAGGAAATCAAGATTACAATGAGATACTGATTGGGAATGTAAAATGGTATATCTTCTTTGGAAAACAATTCAGTAGTTTCTCCAAAAGTGAAATATAGCGATACTACAAGGCCCAAAAATCTACTGCTAGATAGATATAAAAGAGAATGAAAAGTGCACAAAAACTTGTGCTCATTATGACATTATTCTTTAAAGGAAAACATTAGAAACAACCCCACTGGTTGATGAATGAATGGACAAAAATACCCTACCATCTAATGAAATATCGCTTAGGTTTATCATATTATTTGTTTGTTTGTTTGTTTATTGCAGGTCCTGGGGCTTGAACTCAAGGCCTGGGCAATGTCCCTGAGCCTCTTGGAGCTTAAGGCTAGCACTCTACCACTTAAGCCACAGCACCACTTCTGGCTTTTTCTGAGTAGTTTATTGGAAATAAGTCTTACGGACTTTGGGGCTGGCTTCAATCCATGAGCCTTAGATCTCAGTCTCCTGCGTAGCTAGGATTCCAAGTGTGAGCCACTGACACCAGCTTTATCATATTTTAAAAATAGAGCTCTAGCATAGGATGTGACATGGATGAACTCTGGAATCATGCTAAGTAAAATCATACGATACGAAAGATCACACAATATGTGATTAAGTTTATATAAGCATCAAGAACAGGCAGATCCATAGACATAAAAAGTAAACTGATGTTAGAGGCATGGTTCAATTCATAGAGTGCCAGCTGGTGAGCCAAGAGTGATATACTGATTTGGAGTCCCTGGCTCGGAACAAGTTTTCACTGTATTTGATGTTGGTATAATTTGTGGAGGGGAAGGGCAAAAACAAACCGTTTAAATAGGGATACAGGTGGACCCATTGCAACAATGACATGTACAAGTCACTATGTTGAAAAATGAACTTTACAACTTTGGCTGAGCGGGGGCGGGGATGGGGGGGAAAGATAGGAAGGGATGGGAAGGGGAAACAAAGGAGGAGGCAACAATGCTTGATAAGAAATGTACTCATTACCTAGACCATGTAATTTTAACCCCTTTGTACGGTATTTTCACAATAAAAAATTAAAAAGAAAAGAAAAAAGAGAAAAGAAAAATAAGCAGACACCAATGGCTCACACTTGTAATTCTAGCTACTCTAGAGGCTGAGATCTGAGAAAAGTAGTTCTAAGCTGACCCAGCAGGACAGTCCATAAGACTTTTATCTCCAATTAATCAGCAATATTCCATAAGTGGAGCTGTGGCTCAAGTGGTAGACCCTAGACTTGGACCAAAAAAAGCTCAGAGAGAGAAAGCCTAGGCCCTGAGTTCAAGCAGGAACAGGACAAAAAAAGAAAGAAAGAAAATTAATATTTTGGGGCGTGGGAATGAGGATGAGTGATTGCCAAAGAGTCTCTCTTTGATGAAAAAAAAATGTAAAATGAGATAGCAGTTGTAGTACCACATCTTTATGAACATACTGAAAACCACTGGGGAAAGATATGCTGTCTATTAGAAGAAGTGTATGTTCTACTATTTCTGCCTTTGGCAGAAGCCACCTTGTACTGGAACTGTCTCTTCCCTTCACGTTTTATTTACTTAGCTGCCCTTTACATATTTTACTTAAGAATATTAGACATGCCATAATTTTCTTGAATATAAAATCATTTTCTTGTTTGGAACTCATTATTTTCCAACTTGTTAGAGGAAAAGTGAAAAAATACAATTTCTTTCTCTCCATTTTTAGCAAATATCTAGTTCATCTTGCTAAACTAGATGACCTGAAAGTTTTCAGTTTGGGGGACACTTCATATCGGAGACCTGAGTTTTATCTTATATCTATGTTTCAAGCTCTAAAACTTATGCAATTTATTCAGCTAACTCTCAGATTCATTTTTTAAATAAATATAAGAACAATGGTATGTCTCAGTAGTTATGAGAGGTTTGAACGATGTGAAAACCGTGACTCACTGTGTAAACTAATAAAGCATCTTCTTGAGGTAGTTTGTTATTCTCTACTCCCTACCATAACTAATCATCTTAACTTTACTTTTGGAATGAGGTGCTGTTAATATATACAATGGATTCTCATTTTCAAGCTTCAGGATTAGGCAGAATTGCATTCAAATGTTGCCCTTCCATTTATTTAAATTCCATCCATTTTTTTTCTATCTAGAATAAAGGAAATAATACGTAATACATAGCTTTTATGATAAATATGTTTGTAAAATGTAGTGTTTGATACACAATAATAACCATAGCTTTTTGTCCATAGATTAATTCCATGCACACTATAGCATCACTCACTCTTTCCCATTTATTAAAAAAATACCAAAAAAGACCTGAGAGTATTTTGATATAAAACTGAATCTATCTTCACTTATTCTTTAATAAAATGACTCAATTAAACTTTACTGTTCAAAAAGTACTACTTCCAATACATCTTATGTAGACATCTTCTCTCTTTGAAAACAGGAGGCTTTCAAACTTGTGATATAGACAAGGGTATCCTCAAACTTTTGATTCTCCTAACTCAAATTCCTAAATGTTGGGAATATAGGTATGAGCCATCATACCCAACTCCAATACATTTTCTCATCAACTTTTATACACTAGAGCATCTACTTTTAAGCATTCATTGATCTCCAAGTTGTAGGCCACCGTCTGATGAGAAAGCTGTGACATCATTGAAATATACCATAATTTTTATCTGGAGATCAACTAAATAAAAATAAAAGTATGATTAAATGGGGTTTTATCACATGTTTTAACATTTAATGTGGTTCAACATTACAATATGTAATAGCTGGGAAGCAATATCCTCAGAAATTTTCCAAATTACTGCAAGTATAACCAATTAATTTATGACATCAAAACCCTACCACAACTATAGGCAGGGGAATACTTAATCAGTATTTCTTGATGATAGTGTGATGGAACAAGGCAAGTTGAGAACAAAAATAGGAACCAGGAAATTAAAGGTGATGAAATCTGACCTAGATGTCTTTTGTTGTAGGTATTATCCTTCTCTAAAATGTTAGAGTCTTGATTGAAACAGCTTCTATCTAAGCTTCTCCTTCTTAGAATTATGATTGTGACCACACAGTCATAATGGATAATAATGGATCAGTGGACTCATGCTTAGCTGAATACTAATTTTCATGGTAGGCAATTATGATATACAAGAGGTAGTCATTCTGAAGACGCCATCATTCACTGTACATAGATGATTAGTACAGCTACATAAACATGCTTGCTTGAATGCCGTTAGAAGTAAAAGGAGAAAATCAAACATTTTCTCCATTTAGACATTTTCTCCAAGTCCATGGAACTAATTTGACTAAGATTTTTATGTCTTAAAAATCAATTCCAATTCCAATTGTGTGAGACTTAGATTCTCTTGCACACTCATACACTCTCTCCCTCTATAGCCCTTTCTCTCCCTCATTATATACATGGACTTCTGTGCATACCACACACACACACACACACACACACACACACACAAGTTACAATGGAGAAGAAATTTACTTGAGCTTGTTGGAGTGGTCATGTCATAAGATCAGCATAAAAGAAACTGGAGGACACAGTGGGAAAAGTTCAGTCATAACTTGAATAAGTTATATGCACTAGCTCTTACAGCTGTTGTTTTCAAGAGGCAAAACTGTTGAATGATGGCCAGAATTTGGATCATATTCTGAATCAACAGTTCTGAACTCTTTCCAACTCCATCAAAAAAATTTTCATTTTGCCAAATAAGAGCAGATTGAAAATGTCATGGAGACATGACTTTTTTTCTTCCATTAGCCCACTTGACACAGAGATTCTGATTTAAAGTTCACAACCATTTTGTTAAGTAGAGATACTGTCCACATCTAATATATAAAGAAGCCAAAGAACAAAATCCCTAAAACATATATTTTGTAAGATTCAGAGCTATTATTTGAACTTGAACAAAATTATGAGAACAGTTTTGCTTTTAATCACTATGACTACATATCTTTCAAGACAAAAAAGTATAGAACAGATTCTCTGGGAAGATGTATATATACATCCAGCTCACTACCATAACAAAAAGGATTTGAAATCCTTTAAGAAAGTGTGTGTGTAACAAATCAAAGAAAGGTTGAACAAATGGGATTGCATGAAGTTGCAGAGCTTCTGCATGGCAAAGGACATAGCTAGCAAGATCAATAGAAAGCCCACGGATTGGGAGAAGATCTTCACTAGCCATACTATCTAAAATATACTTGGAACTCAAAAAATTAAATCCCCCAACAACAAATCCTCAAAGAAACAACTGCCCAATAAATAAGTGGGCTAAAGTCTTAAAGAGAAACTTCTCTGAAGAAGAAAGAAGGATGGCCAATAGACACATGAAGAAATGCTCAACCTCCCTAGCCATAAAAGAAATGCAAATCAGGGGCTAGGAAGGTGGCTCAGTGGTAGAGCGCTTGCCTTGCATGCCTGAGCCCTGGGTTCGATTCCTCAGCACCACATAAGCAAAAAGAAAAAAAGCCGGAAGTGGCGCTGTGGCTCAAGTGGTAGAGAGCTAGCCTTTAGCTGAAGAGCTGAGGGACAGCACCCAGGCCCAGAGTTCAGGCCCCACAACTGGACCCAAAAAACAAAAAAAAAGGAAAGAAATGCAAATCAAAACAACATTGAGATACCACCTCACCCCAGTTAGAATGGCAAAAATCAAGAACTCTAACAACAACAGATGCTGGAGGGGATATGGACAGAAGGGAACCTTACTTCATTGTTGATGTGAGTGTAAACTTGTTCAACCACTTTGGAAAGCAGTATGGAGGTTCCTCAAAAGACTTCACATAGAGCTCCCCTATGACCCAGCAATCCCACTTTTGGGCATTTACCCAAATGTTCACAAACAAGACCACACTAAAGTTACCAGCACAACTATGTTTACTGCAGCATTATTTACCATAGCTAAGATATGGAACCAACCCAGATGCCCCTCAGTAGATGAATGGATCAAGAAAATGTGGTATATATACACAATGGAATTCTATGCCTCCATCAGAAAGAATGACATTGCCCCATTTGTTAGGAAATGG
Organism: Dipodomys ordii; assembly: GCF_000151885.1. Classification (NCBI taxonomy): domain Eukaryota; kingdom Metazoa; phylum Chordata; class Mammalia; order Rodentia; family Heteromyidae; genus Dipodomys; species Dipodomys ordii. The sequence goes on along the minus strand of NW_012267313.1, from coordinate 11,057,673 downwards.
AAAGGCTTGGAAAAAATTATATTAAGTGAAGTAAGCCAAGCCCAAAGAAACATAGGTCCCATGGTTTCCCTTATTTGCAATATCTAGTATATCTATGAGTCAAGCAGAAAAGGTCAGATAATGTGATGTCAGGAAAATGAACCCTTAGATATGTATTTAAATGTTTTTTTCTTTCATGCATTTGTTTCTAACGCATTTATAAAATTATTTCTTTGTTGCTTTGTGTGTCCCTCCCCCACAGTATAACCCCTGCTTTCACTATATTTGATGCCGGTATAATTTGTGGAGGAGAAGGGGAAAAACAAGTCCTTTGAATAAGGATACAGATGGATCCGTTGTAACAATGAGAAGTACAAGTTGTCATGTCAAAAACTTTACAACTTGGGTGGGGGCGGGGGAGGATTAGGTGGGGGGAGCGAGGGGAGGCTGGGAAGGGATGTGAAGGGTAAACAAAGGAGGAGGCTGCAATGCTTGATAAGAAATGTACTCATTATCTTGCCCATGTAATTATAACCCCTCTGTACAGTATGTTCACAATAAAAAACGTGTGTGTGTATGTGTGTGTGCACGCGCATGCGCATGTACGTGTATACACATGCACACACACATGCATGTACAAGTACTAGGACTTGAATTCAGGGACTCAACCACTTTTTTTGCTGCTGAATGGCACTCTACCACTTAAGCCATGATTCCAGTTCCAGTTTTTGTTGATTAATAGAAGATAAGAGTCTAACAAATTTGTGTACCCGGGATGGTATCAGTTATCTCAGCCTCTTGAGTAGTTATACAGGCATGAAGTGCCTGTGCCTGGTCTGTTTAGGGGAATTTTTACTTGTAGTAGTCAGTGGATTAATGTGTCTATGTTTCGATCTATCTATCTTCTATGTATCCATCTATCTACCTGTCATGTATCTATTTATACCACGTTATTAAAAGGAAGTAAAATTTCCATTTTCTCCTTTCTTTCCTCCCTTTGTCAGTTTGATATACTTACATCTATAATAAATAGTCTAATGAAAAGCTAAGAAAAAGAAGCAATACAAGGCAGGGGAGAAGTGAGATTCATTCGTGACTAGAAGCTAATGGTCATGGGTGTGCCTCCTGTCAGCTGGACTTGATGTCAGGTAGCAAAATGCTATGATGGTTATAGTATAATACTAGAACATCTAGACTATAATAACAATACTAATACTGTAACACATCATGTGATTAGATGTTGATTTGAGTAGTAAAGAAAAATTCAACCCTGGTCTTAGAGAAAGATAAATATTTAGAATATTTTTATAGCAAGTGGAAAGTGAACGGAATGTCTAATAGTGAGGAATCATAAGAAAGGAAAACAATAATAGAAAAAGCTATTCAAAACATAAAGGATTCTGTGAAGAAAGGTGTGGAATCTTAAATTAGCCTGATATATTCATAAGAAACTGAGAAGAAACCATATACCACACTAGTATACTAGAGTTTTCTAGAGATGGTTCTAGCCACATATGAAAGTAAAGTTATAAACAATTGGTTAGAGTTGGGTTATGGTCAAATACTCACCTGTACATATTTTTTGTTACTTTTTAAGCATTTGTAAGCAAAGCATAAGATTTAATACAAGTTCAACTGGGATGAGGAGAAACTAGAATAGAGACCTAGTGGCAAAGTATGTGTACAGTAAAACAAATGAGAGAAGATAAATTTCAAATACAGCAGAGGAAATGCATATTTAAGAACATTTGAAGACTCTCATAGCAGATTAAATAAATATGCACATTGGAGAAATGTAAAAAATTTTTAAAAATTCACAGCTAAGAACCTGACTATCTAGTAAATATAATAGTGACTAGTGGACCATGGAAGAAAGAAAGAGAGTGATATGTCAATTAGTATAAATGTGAACTTTGACAAGAAAGCAAAAAAATTCATATGAGATTGAAAAATCATAGAATTGGAAATCTGGCAATGTGTTTGAGAGTTAGGTCACACAGTGAAGGTCATCTTTGAAAAGTGGCCTCATAAATATATCATATTTGTGAATTGACAAGTCCTTCCAAGACAGTCAAGAATTCTGTTTCTGACCATGATGGATTAACAGGGTCCAGATTTTCCCTTCAATTTAAACAACTGAAAAGAAAAGAAAAGAAAAAAGAAACAAGAGCTTTGAAAATATTCACCCACATACATTTCAAGGTCAAGTCACTATGATCCCTGAAAGAAAACACATGAAGAAAGCCCTGCAATTGCTTCCACATTACTACCCATAGTTTGAGTAGTTCTAATAGGCCAAAGGGGTTGGGGTTCATGGGCAGAATATCTAAGAGAAGGAATACATAGAGGATACTCCAGAAAACTGCAGAGGGATATATATGGACTGGTTTGCATATGCACGGACTATCAATATGAAAAACCCAATCTCCGAAAATATGCACCAGAACAAATTGGAAAAACCACAAATTAAAAGTATAGCACCTGTCAAAAATATTCACAAAAAGAAGAAATATATGACTCATAACCAGGATGGGAAAACATCAGCAGAAACATATACAGATATGAACCAGATAACATTAATAGGCCTGAAATGAAAAGAACATATATACATATGTTTATCTAATATAAATATGCTATAACAAAACAAAGGAGAGGAAAGCAAAATGAAGTGCAAAATAAAAAAGATTGAAACAATAAAGCCCAAATTTCCATAGGTTAAGGATAAAATATCAGAAATGAGATATAAAATAAGATTAACTATAGGGCTGGGAAGATGGCTCAGTGGTAGAGTGCTTGCCTCGTATGCATGAGGCTCTGGGTTGGATTCCTCAGCATCACATAAACAGAAAAAGATGGAAGTGGTGCTGTGGCTCAAGTGGTAGAGCACTAGCTTTGAGCTGAAGAGCTGAGGGACAGCGCCCAGGCCCAGAATTCAAGACCCATGACAAAAAAAAAAATTAACTGTAGATTAGACACTGTAGAGGAAATGTAGTAAGTTTAAAATATAGCAATAGAAAATATCTAAAATAAATTTTAAAATTATAAAAAGCCATAATAAACCCAGTTATGTTGGTATGTTGGTATATGCTTGTAATCCTAGCTAACAGGAGATATAGATAGGAGGATTACACAGGTGGAAGCCAGCCTAAGCAAAACTGTTAGTGAAACATTATCTTAAAAAAAAAAAACATAATAAGTTGGGTATAGTGACATATTCTTGTAACTCCAATTATGCAGGAGGCAGAAATAGAAGGATCATGATCCAAGCCAGCCATGGACAAAGCAAGATAGTCTGGATTAGGTACATGCCTCAAGTCGGAGAGTGTTCACTTAGTGAATGTAAGGTCCAGTATCCCAAACCTTCTAAGAAGAGTTGGGTGCTAGTGGTTCACTCCTTTAATCCTAGTTACTCAGGAGACTGACATCTAGAGGACTGAAGTTCTGGGTCTGCCCAGGCAAAAAGTCTATGAGACCACATCTCCAAATAACCAGCAAAACCTGAGCTGGTAATAGTGTGCCAGCTGAGCAGGCACCCCAGCGTAGCAACTATGAAGGCCTAGGTTCAAATCTTAGTTGGTGAAAGAGAGAGAAAGACAGAGAAACAGAAGAGAGTTTTTGCAACTTATAGGTACAATACCAAGAACAGGAACATACCTACTATAGTCTACCAGAAACAAAGAAAAAAATAATTGAAAAATATTTCAATGGCCAAACTTTTATAAATTCATGAAAATGATAACCTATGCAAACACACAAACCCAAAAAGTTCAATGAACACTAAGAAAGTAAAAGATAACTACGTAGAAAAGCTTTATTAACCTATTTCCACAAAAGGAATGATTGAAAGCATTAGAAAAGGTAAACAATTGTAAAGGGTAAATAAAACCAAATACAATAAATGAATTTATATATTTAAGAATATCTATACTTATTAATAATCTTAGCCCAGGTATATTGCTAACTTGTCAACTATATGATTATCATATCAAGGCTCTGGTCTCAGTCCCCAGCATCACAAGTAGTTAAAAATGTGAAAATTATAATATCAGAATATTATGAACTATGTCAAACAAATAGATGGAAAGAATTATTAAAAGATACAAATTGCCAAAACTCATTTGAGAAGAAAAATATGAAATCAATCATGTGCATAATAGCAATGTCTTTTTTTAAAAATTAAATTCCTAGTTTATAGCCTTCCAAAAAATAAAACACTGGTCCTACATATTTTAGCTGTTGAATTGGGTCAGACATTTAGGGGGGAAAAACTCATGTCAATTTTATATAAATCCTTCAGAAAACAGAACAGGAAACAGTTCTATTTTATGAGGATGGTTTATAAGGTTTAAGCATATTATGCTTTACTGAAGCCAACATAATAATAAGATATTAGGAAAAAAGAACACTTTAGGCCAATTTTCCTGAAGAACATATATGAAAAAAAACTTTAAGAAGGTTTCAGCAAATTGAGACCAAAAATACATAAAAAGAATAATAAAACTATATAATCATCTCAATTCAGAAAAAGCAGTTGATGAAACTTTCATAACTTAAAAGCCATCTGTTATGCTATTATTCAGTCTAACTAGTGACCTCTCTGAAAAGCCTGTGGGTAAATTACAGTGAATAGCAAAAATAGGGACGCTTTCCTCCCATTGCCAGAAACAAAACCAAGTTTGCTATCAAATTATCTCCTTGACATTCAGAATTAGAGATCTTAGCCAGTGAAATAAAGTAAGAAAATTAAATGCCTACATATTGAAAATAAATAAACAAGGCTGTTTTAATTCATAAGTGGCATAGTTTACCTAAGAAATTCTAAGGATTCTGTTTTTGAAAAAGTTCCTGCAACAAATAAATAAATACAATATCCAGGCACTGGTAGCTCATACCTACACTCCTAACTATTCAGGAGGCTGAGATCTGAGGATCACAGTTCGATGCCACCCCAGGAAGGAAAGTCTGTGAGACTCTATCTTCAATTAGCCATCAGAAAACCAGAAATGGTGCTGTGGCTCAAAGCTCAGAAACAGAGAGTGCCCCATAACCAAAATTTTTTAAAAACACCAAAATTAATTATATATATAGACAAACAGCAATTTGAAATCAGAATTTTGAAAAAAGACCTACCTACGGTAGCATCCAACATCATGAATATTTAAGAATAGATTTGCCCAAATATATGTATAATCTGCATACTGAAATTTGATGAGAGAAAAAATTTATAATATGCTCATAAGTTGAAAAATTATAGCTTATCATTTGTTAGGATTCTCTGGATAGTTCTATACAATCCAATATAGTCTATTTGGTAGTGATTAGCAAGTCAGTTCTAAAATTCAAATGCAAGAATAAAATTGGGAGATTCAAAAGTCAGTGAAACTAAAGAATCAAAAATAGATCCACATTTATAGTCTATTGACTACAGTCCATTGACTATTTACAAGCATGCCAAGGAAAGTCAATGTGGTAAAGAAGAATCTTTATGAGAGACAATGCTGTAATAGATAGCTATGCAAACACACACACACACACACACACACACACACACGAGAACTTCAATCCTTAACCACATCAGACACAAAAACAAACTCAAGTGAACAAGTGATAGTTGAGCATTGGTAGCTCATGCTACTCAGATGACTGAGATCTGAGGATCACAGTTTATAGACAGCACAGAGTGACTTTATTTCCAATTAGCCAGCAAAAATTACTTGACTGGAGATGTGACTTGTGTGACAGAGCACCAGCCATCAACAAAAAAGGCATGCAAGTGTATAAGGCCCTGATTTCAACCTCCAGCATGTACCAGTACAAAAAAAAAAAAATTGGGGGAAGAGGATAATAAGGCTGTGAGAGTGGAAACTACAAAATGCCTAGAAACAAAGTATAGAAGAAAACTTTTTGTAATATTGAATGGGTAAATGACATAATAAGATATTAAAAACATGAAGCATAAAAAAAGGAAAACAAGCCAGGCGCCAGTGGCTCACAACTGTAATCCTAGCTATTCAGAAGGCTAAGATCTGAGCTAAGATCGGGCTGGTTCAGAGCCAGCCCGAGCAGGAAACTTCATAGACTCATCTCCAATAAACCACTAGAAGATCAGAAATGGTGCTATGGGTCAAGTGGTAGAGCGCTAGCCTTGAGCTGAAGAGCTCAGGGACAGCGCCCAGGCCCAGAGTTCAAGCTCCACGACTGACAAAAAAAAAAGGAAGACAAATTATAAAATATCAATATCAATATAAATAAAATTAGCTCCTTCTAAGATATTGTTATGAAAAGATAAAACATGTCATAGGTTTGGTCAAAAGCTTTTCAAATATAAGTGATTTATAAAGTAAAGCATATACAAATATATATAAAGTATATATAAAAAAACTCACAAATCTCCACAAATTATACCGACATTAAATACAGTGAAAGCAGGGGTTATACTGTGGGAGAAAGACATACAAGGGGAAAAACAAATCATTTAAATAGGGATACAGGTGGACCCATTGCAACAATGAGATGTACAAGTCGTTATGTGGAAAACGAACTTTACAACTTTGGTGGTGGGGGGGAGCGGGGAGGATTGGGTGGGAGGGCAGGGGGAGGATGGGAAGGGATGGGAAGGGGAAACAAAGGAGGAGCCTACAATGCTTGATAAGAAATGTACTCATTATCTTGCCCATGTAATTGTAACCCCTCTGTACAGTATTTTCACAATAAAAAAAACTCACAAATCTCAGTAAAAAGAAGATAACTATAAGATATAAAATGTTTAGATTTCCTGAATAGTTCTATCCAATCAATGCAGTCCATTTTGTAAGGATTGACTACACCTCTAGTTTTTTCCCTAGTTAATTGGAAATAGTCTCATGGGCTTTACAGCCTCAGCTAGCTTTGAACTGTGAGCCTCAGCTCACAAAAGTTGAAATTACATTTCTCAAAACTACAAATTGATGTCAAGTGCTAGTGGCTTGTGCTTGTAATTCTAGCTACTCAAGAAGTGAGGATCACAGTTCAAAGCCAGCCTAAGCAAGAAAGTCAGAGACTCTTATCTCCAATTAACCATCAAAAAAGCCAGAAACAGAGTTGTGGCTCAGTGTGATTGTATATTACAATTGTATATTACACCTCAGTGTGATTGTAAATATAGATGTATGTTATTTTATTATAAATAATTTTAATTCTCATTTACTTACAGCTAAGGCAATATGGTGAGTTATTAAAAGTTGTTAGAAGGAAACATTTATAACAGTTCACTTTAGCACATTAAGAAGGTAAGACAATTACTTGGTTTTAAAAATATATTGAAAATCTGATAGAATTGAGAATAATTATTCTAAAGGAAAGATTGCTAGAAATTAATTTTATAAGATATTGCAGAAGGGCTGATAGTTTGGCTCTATTGCAAGAGTACCAGTCTAGTAAGTGAAAGTTCAAATCCTAGTATTGAAAACAAAAGAAGAAGAAATCAAGAAGAAAAGGATTTAGTTGATCATTTCAAGTTTTGTCAATTTGAACTTAGTATGGGAGCCTAAACCTGAGGCTGAAATTCAGGGCCTGGGTACTGCCATTTGGCATTTCCACTCAAGTGGTACTCTACCACTTGAGCCACAGCTCCACTTTGGCTTTTGGGTTGCACAGATTGTCCTGTTCAAGACTGGCTTCAAACCTCAATCCTCAGATGCCAGTCTCCAGAGTAGCAAGGATTATAGATATTGAGCCACTGGTAATTCATTTATAAAGACAAGAAATGGAGATTGAGAACCTGTAGAACTGGCCTTTGAAAGTGTGGGCCACAGAATGGAGAGATTAGATATGGCACCAGAGTAAGATGAGGATTAGCAATTTGACTGAATTTGAGTATTCTCTAGGAAAGACAAAGGGAAGATATTCATGCAGAGTAAAGAACTGGAGATGGAACAAAATAGAGAACAGGCAAGAGAGACATGAGGCAGATATGTCCTGACCTAAGCCCTGGGGCAGAGGGAATGCTTCAGGCAACATTAAGCTCTGAGTGGTCATTAGAGCAAGGCTGTCTATACATAGACAGAGCTGGAGGCCAATTACCTTAGGAATGTGATTTCAAGACTCATGTTCCCCAAATACATTAGTCTTTTTCAACAGTGCCTGGTATCCCACAATTATGAGTGTGTTCCTCTGGCATCTGGATTCTTTCTCCTATTAAAAAACATAAATAAATGAAGCTCTTGTACTGAGAAAATAACGTATTGAGCCTTTTAAACATTTTTAAAGAGTGTTTTACAGTTCCCCGTTCATTAGATTCTTCTGAGTTCAGATTTGGACTGAAGAACATGGTGGTAAACTATGGATTCTTGAGATTTCTGAGATGGAATAGAGGGGACATCTTGGGAACTAATAAGGACACAAACACCAAAAGAAACCCTCAAGTAAGTGTAGCTCTTCCTATGGGAAAGCCAGCAAGGAGCCATTCTGGCAAATGGACAAGGAGCTCAGGAAGTACAGAGAGGAGTCAGAAGTTATTAGTGAGGTGAAATGAGGTGTAGCATGTCAGATGATGTCAATGTTCTCGGTAAGATATAGGGTGAGATCATTTACCAATTGCACTGAGGACTTAAAAAGAAAGGCTGCTTGCATTGGTCCTGAGAGGCTCCAAAAGAGTTGATTAGCACAGTCAGTGAGCAGATGTGACTGCTCGCTGTAATTGGAGCCCCTACCACCGCAGATGGCCAGGGTTTGCATGGTCTTTCCTTTAAATTTCCTCTGCAAAGTGAAAAACGAAACAGGTAGAAGAGTGTGAGAGGTGTGGGGAGCAGAGCAGGAGCTCGGCATGTCTCAAGGGGGTGGTAATCTTGTGGCACTGAGACAAGCATTGGGAGTTTCAAGAATGAAGGCTGGGCCAGGCCTCAGAAACAGAGCAGTGTCTCCCATATACAGCCAAGAACCTATTTGACCTTAGACAAGCTGTCAATATGATTTCTTCTGGAAAGTAAGTTGTATCACGGATTTGACCATGAAAATCTTTCCGGGGAAGGAAGTCTTCACTACTCAGAAAGTGGCTGATAATTCAGTTGACACAATAACAAATACCAGCCTGGAAGTTTCAGAGAACACGGACAGAGAACGGTTAGCAAGAGGGAAAAGGGCCAGGTGATGGCCCTTTCACCACCTCCCCTTCACCCTTTGTCAGCAGATTGAAGATGTGGTGAAGAGCCATAGCTCAGGAATTTAAATTTCTGGCTTGCCTCTTATTAAATGCCTGACTCTGAACAAGTTGCTTCTCTAGCTGGGTTTCACCAACCTTGCTTATACATTGGCTATGATCACCCAATGTGATAGCTAACTAGTCACATGACCTCATCCATAAACAAGATTCCTATAAATACTCAGTGCTCCAAACACTCCTTATTCTATTTTACAAAAATTGTTGGCTCAAAACTTACATTTCCTGATGGCTATAGCACTTCTCATTTTGCTTCCATCTTTAATTATATATATGGATACATATATATATATATATATATATGGATTTTCTCCCCAAGAATGTGTGTGCAAGGATATGTCTACCTTATCTCTCTTTGTCTCCTTAATGAGACCACAAACTTTAGGGGAGCAAAAAAATGTACGTGGGACTTCTCATGTATCCCTTTCAGTTTCTAGAATGTTCTTCCAATTGCACTCAGTAAATACTTGTTAAACAAATGAGATTGGAAGCCCTTGCTGCAAAACTTCCCTATGCTCTGTATCAATTACACGGCTTAGGAAGAGGCAGGTGTTGGAATAATTTAGCCAGGGTTTGGGTGCTCTTGTTGGTTTCCCAGTTGGTCTGTGACTATACATAGATTCAATCATAATGAAGCTAACAAAGGAGAGATGACATTTTTTGGAAGGAGAAAAGGAATTTGGGATATTACATTCTAACATTTGTCACCTCCCTGGCTGACAGCAGCACACGTTCCCTTTGGCTAAATTTGGATCAAATGTTGGCTGAGTGCACTAAGCAAGCCAGAGCTGCATTGTACCTCTATTTTGTGACATATGAGCTCTCTGCTTTAATCTCTCCTCTACTGTATAAAAGAGGATCTGAGGCTGTTAGACTTCAATCCAGTGATTCATGCAGCGGGCACACAATAGATTCCACCTCTCTCCTCTCGGCTGCACAATATCAGGCTAAACAAAATGTCTTAGGGAGCTTCGGCACATGTAGTTAGCCTGTCACTGAGCTCGCCCCTCCCCCCCACCCCACACCCTCCTTTTCTTCTTCCACTGAGCCAGAGTCTGAATGCCCAGCACCTGCCTTTTTACTGACATTTCCACAAAGGTAAAGGAATCAACCCTTTGTCAATTCCAACCAAAACGATCTGTTTGGAAACAATAAGATGAAAAAGCCTGCCCCTTACCCCTACCACACACACACACACACACACACACACACACACACACACACACACACACACACACCTCCTTGCTACTGGATTACAGTGTTAAGGATTACAATAAAGGACACTTGATTTTATTGATTGAATGAGGGATGGAGGTTTTTGCTGGAGTACCCATCATGGCAGATGAGCAGTCTTGTTGGCAGGTACCTCTGCCCAGCTACTTCTTTTCCATGTGGGTTTGCACTGGGGCTTGTTGAGGACTTCAGCTGTTAGGATGAGCCATGGTGTTCCTTCCTGTGTCCCTTGAAGCAGTCAAATGCCTGCAGCCATGGAGGTGGGGGGGGGAGGTGGGTCTTAGGACAGTGAGACCATAGAGAGCCAGGGAGCTGCAGGGGGGAGGCTGCGGGCACTGCAGGATGAAGAGCTTCAGGAGAGGTGACAGGAAAAGCACAGTTGGAATAAAGAAGGAGAATCAGATAGAGCAGACAGGAAAAGAAATCACCCTTCTCCCTGCAAAAGCGACTGTCTGCAGAACCTATTATTTCTCAGCAGCATCTATTTTGGCTAGATTTCTAACCCCTCTCTCCTGCTCCCCTTCTGCTCCCTTCCTTGGGCCCTTCCCTCACCCTGTCCAATACCCAAGTTTGAACAGTGCAACCAGTCAGCAACAGTGCAACCAGTCAGCAACAGTGTAACCAGTCTGCCTGGGCAGACTTCAATAATCTTGTTTTGTTTTGTTTTGTTTTGCTTTTGTTCTCTTCTTCTTTGGGGGTTCTCATATTATTATTGACATTTTCATATGCTAATTTTTTGCATTATATATGTCTTCTTTTCTAGTTACCCTTTGTGGTGGTGGTTGTGTCATACAGTCTGACTTCATTGTTCACTGAGCCAGGCAAAAGGGACATGATCAGTCACCTGCTGACCAAATTTAAGCAGTGATCTACTTTCCAGACTTAAAAAAAAACAACAACTCAGACTGCATGTTTGCTAAGAGACCTGTCGGGGCCAGGGTTCTTGTTAATATGAGCATATGTCTCCATATACTGTGTACATTTATTTAAATGTATTTATGCAGTCCACTCATAGATGAAACACCACCCCCCCCCAAATTCCCTCTGGTGTTACTGTCTTTCTGATTGCTAGCTTAAAGAGAAACAGTTCCTAAGAGCATATGGTTTCCAAAACACAGCCCTTCCCCCTCCCTTTTGGTTTACACAAAATGAGTGGTCGCCCCTCCCCCCACCACACAGCGCCTCTGCTCTTTGCTTCCAGTCTAAAACCAGGGGGCAAAATCATTAGTTCCCAATTACCTTAAGCCATGCAAGATAACCTCTCTCAAGGGCTGTTGGTAAAATATGCATACAGTTCCAGTGTCTAGACAGTTATGAAATATGGGTGTAGGGTTCGGCCACTGCAGAACACTGATGCATCTCAAATGAAGTGCTTTTATTAAAGAAGTATAATCACCAGGATAACTAATTATGTCAATACCACATAGTTAATTAAACCCATTATAGTTACTATTCCCATGGAGAAGAGGTCAAATAAAGCGACCATCTTCTTTATGCTACCATGCTAACAAAAGAAGGAGAAATTAAGTAAAACACAACACAGAACTCTACATCTTGAGCCTTTTTTGGTTTGAAACATTTAATAACTACATAGTACGGTAACCAAATAAACAAAACAAAAAAAAAATCAAAAAGGTCTTTCAGTATAATCATGCCCTAAGATGACTGGGTTGTTTAGAAGACCACCTTGGAATTTATCTGTACTATAAGAGATTACCCATTGCTTGATTGGTACAAGAAGCAATAACAGGAAATAGGAAGATGGAATGAATAGCCACTGGGTTCTTGTTTATCTTTCAGAGTAACAACCTAGAGGGCAGGACTTGGGTTTCAGGTCACCTTGGCTTCATGACAAATGCTAGGAATGTGGCTCCTTGTGGCCCGGCAGATTCTCGTGGAGGCCATAGAGTAACCACTCAGGTTAGATGTTAAAGTTCATTTACCATCTGAAGGTACCCAGATTACATAGTGTGCAGCTTCACAAACAAATATAAAGGATGATTCAGACATGAACGTAGACATTCTACAACAACAGTGTCATTGTTTTATAGAAGACTTTGGACCAAACACCCACATACCTGAAGGCCTGCACAGATGTTTGCTATACACATCAGAGAGAGAAAGAGAGATCTCAGAAACTGTCTGCAAAAGAAACTCAAGATATTTTGATCCTCCTCGCCTGAAAATTCACTGTGTCATTATATCATTGTCATACCTTCTTCTCAAAGCTGTTCATTGTACACAGAGGGGATTTGCATTTACTTCTCCTGATTAACAAAGAAAACTTTGTATAAAAGGGCTATGCTCTGAGATGTGCAAATGTGGCCAGCCTGACCCCCTGTAGGAAGAAGGCAGACAAGCCAGAGGGAGAAGAGGTAGATGAGGAAGGAGGAAGAATGCTTTGATCCCCTGGCTGCACACACAATGTAGGGGTGGCATACTCCCAGCAAGCTCTGACCCTACCGGCTAAAGTCTGGCGTAGAGTCAAAGAGTGGCAAGCAATCTAATGAGTAGAGTTTCCTGCAATGGTAAGCCACAGAAAGCTGAGAAATCCCAGTTCTTGCTGGGGTTTGTTCTTCCAGTTGTCCTGATGGTTGCTGATGCTATTGCAGTTGTTGTTATTTTCTAACTCCCCAAGTTAAAATGTTGTTTCCTCAAGCAAGGAAGGTCTAGTTATTTTAATACATACTATAAGCAAAGTACACATAGAAAAAAAAAGTCACACAGGACTTGGAAAACAGTCAGATGTGAAGGTCTTTATTGGTCCAGTTGTTTAACCTGACACAGGAAGTATTTAGATGTAAAGCAATAGTTTATGGTTTGCTTGTTTTCAATTTTCTTCTTCCTCTGTTTCTCTTTCTGTCTCTCTTTTACTCTTTCATTCCTTTCTAAAAACAATACATTTTATTATCTTTAAGTAGTAGTACAAAGGAGTTGCCCTTCACCAAATCAACTTCTAAGTACAAGGCCTCTTGATTGATGTCACTCCCTTCATCATTCCCACCCAAAACTTTCAAGCCAACCTCTCCCCTCAAGTTTCCTAGTTCCATAGTATTTCTTCCTCCCTCCCTCCTTCCCTCTCTTCCTTCCTCCCTCCCTTCCTCCCTTCCCTCCTCCCTCCCTTCCTTCCTTCTTTCCTTTTTTACTTCTTTCCTTCTTTCCTTCCTTCCTTCCTTCCTTCCTTCCTTCTTTCCTTCCTCTCTTTATTTTCTATCATTCAAATCATCAAAAAGTCAAATCTCTATCTCCAAATCTCCTCCTTGGACTTGTTCTTTCTCCTCATGGATCTTCAATACTATTGCTGTCAACCAGACAGAAACAATGAGGAGAAAGGAGCCAAAAACAAACGAAAACAAAAACTAACCATCTCAGTCTACCTTTAAGCCTTTTTTCAGTAGTGACCACATCTAGGAAATTCTTGCCATCAACTACTTCCCCCTGACCTCCTTTCTCGTACTTTCTATATCCTTCCACCTCGCTCCTTTCTCTATCACCTTGCTCCCAATCACCCTTGCCTTTCGATCCCTGATCCACAAGATACTTACAGTTTGATCTTTCTCAGTGTTGCTCTTGTCCAGTGACTCTTGGCCCTGATGGGTCCCCAGAATTGTCCTATAGAATTAGTTATACACTCCTTACTTGGATAAGGAGTTGTTTGTGAGTGAGCAGAGCCAGAACGCAGATCTTGTGATTTCTCGTGTATCCATCTTTCCTCAACTACTCAGGCTTTCATATCATTCTTATGTGATGTGTAGATGCCTAACTCTGAGAAATTCCTTGTCTCTTCTATACAACCCCTAGGATCATCTCATACTCCAGCAACTCCAGACCTTTGCTTCCTAGTGTTCAATTTTCTTACCCTATCAAGGTGTCCTCCAAAACTCAACTCTATGATTCCTTCAGTTCTTATTTTAATGCCTCTAACTAGGAAGTCTCTCTGATGGGACTCAGTTACAGTTACCCTTATCACTGTGTGCTCTCGGAACATATTTTTAATACATACTATTGAACCAGTGTCATAGCCTGCCTGTAATAATAAGTATTGATCATATCATTTTTCTCTGATTAAACTCTATAAAAATTCAGAGGCCAAATCTTACCAGTCTCTGTAAGTACTTGCCATGGAAGTTAAAAGGTCATTTTACAAGATGTTGGTGTTTTCTCAAAGACAGAGTAAATATCTAACTACTTGAAAAAGTTCTGTATTATATCAACACAAGGAGAGAAATGATCATTGTGGCATTTCCATCTCCAACATTGTGATCTAAAGACAATGCTTGCTATAATCTGGACATAGGTCCTATTCTCCAAGACCCGTGAGATAAAGGCCCGTCCCCAAGGTTACACTCTTGGGAGATGGTAGAACCCTGCAGAGGTGGAGCTCAGAGAGAGAGGTTCTAGGTCCTTGTAAAGTGCTCTCAAAGGAAACTGTAAGATCCCAGCCACGTAATCTCTTATGCTATAAGGACTTTACTATATGCTTCCTGAAATGGTATACCACACTCACCAGAGTCCTAAAATAAATAGAGCTAGCCAATCTTACACTAAAACCTTCAGATTGAATGAGCCAAAATAAGATATTTTATCTTTGTAAGTTCCTTGTGTCCTGTATTTTGCTCTAGTGATTGAAAACATATAGCTGTTACAGATAATCTACAAGAAAAGTGAAATCAGCAAACCACCACCATAAATTATCCAAAAAATACTTTGAATCAATAAAAAATTCATAATTTTTTTTGCAATGTATGCTGAAAACATCATGTTACTGTAAAGTCCAAGATTTATGCCTTGCTACTCAAGCAGGTACAAATATTCCCCTTATGCCTACAAATATCTTAATGTTATCACTGTCTCTGATACGGGTATAATAGAAGAGATGAAATATCAGTGTATGACAATTCCTGATATCTGAGTTCTAGTTCTTTTTACTAGCAGTTGGATGATTTGAGGAAGATCGAAGAGACATCTACCTCACCTACTTTTGAACTTTCTAAATTTTAGAAAAGAAAATAGAACAATAGCTTTAAAACTATTAAAGAAAGCAAACTTAAGACAAACTCCTTAATACACAATTTTTGACTATATAAAAATTTTATTTTATTTTGGTGGGGAATTTTCTATCCATTTGATGTTATAATACAGTACGAAAAGAGTCTAAGTAAAATTAGAAATAAAAAGCCACAATGCCAAGTTGAAATAATACAAGACAAAAATGCATTATCACATGTCATACAAACTTAGAACAATACCAAGTCACCACTGCCACTTGCATATAACTATAGAAGCACATGGAGGTAATAACAAAATAAACCATAGACTATTATACTGAGTGAATATAAAATAACTGTAATACAAAGGCAAGCAATTGGAAGCATCATAAAAAAATCATTGGATCTTGAAGATTTTAGAGCTTACTTAGTGTTTGAGAAAAATAATTTAAAATTATTTTGTTATTCAAAAATGTACTTTTCTTCTTATTGAATAAATTAACTAATACACTACTGAAATACAATGAACTCACAGTTAAAAAGTATACAGCTTTGACTATCTCAGGCTGGAATGAGCCTTTGATAGCTCAGTGATTACCAGGTGATGGATACTGAGTGACTATAATGTCATCAAAAAATTATCAACAGAAAAGAAATTAAAATGTAGAATCGTGCTCTTTATTGAAGGAAGAAAAACAGGAAGAGGGAAGGGAAGGTAGGAAAGGGGGAGATATAGAAACAATAGATAAAACCTCTGGAAGAAAGATGAGAGGTTGATAAGTCTAGACAATATCACTGACTCACTACTTTGTCTCAGAGTCCCAAACACCTCTTCACTTTTCTTCCTGTCATGGGTTCTTGACATTACACTCTGATCAAAGCTTAAGCAGGAAAACAGTAATACATGAATGAGGCACCCACATGATTTAAAAGAGATGAGAACACTAACAATTAATTATGAAAATTTTCGAAGCACATGCCAATGACAAACATTCTAGACTAGGCAAGAGTTAATCAGTGATGTTTCAATATACTTAAGACATCAATAGCATATACACATAAATATTTCCCTATTTAAGAGTTAACAGCTCCCCATTTAACTCTAAATCTTTTATAACACATCCACTGACCACTGTATTTTGCATAAATGCACAAGGACTTGTAATTTCCTATGGCTGGTCATCAGAAAACAGAAAAGAAATGGTTTTTCCAAGCAGAAGATTGACTGTTGCTGCAAAGGTGTCACCAAGTATGATCTGAAATATGTGTACTACTGGATTTCAAATTTATATCTGGGAAGTCCTGAGAGAGCTAAGATGTTTATCTCTTCTCAAGTAAGAAAAGAAATCCTAACCATGTGTCTGACACTTCATATAACAATTATAGTGAATAGATACATTCAGAAGACTCTCACTATTGTGAAAATTGTAATAAACTATAAGAATCTCTTACCATTGTAAAACTTCTCATTGTTGAGCATTACTTCCACAAATGTTACTCTAGTTTATTATGAAGTCTGTGAAGACCTTTTTATTCTCTTCTTCAAGGTGATAGGAGTCTTAATAGACCCAATTGACTAATCAGATAAACTGCATGAACTAGTTGTAGAAGTTTAGAATAGTTAACTGGCATAGCTAATCAACATCTCCAGGCCTCAGTTTTTTCAATTGGTAAAATAAAAATGTTCAATGTGGGTCCCTTCAATGTCCCTTTGATTCTCTGCAGGGGTCAAATGGAAAAATATAAGCCACCAATATAACATTGTTGTATCAATAAAAAGAAAATAGTGCCAAGAAACGTCCAGAATGGAGAATTATCATATTAGTTGGTGGCTCTTTCTGCAAATTCCACAGGGGTTAAAAACAAGAAAATTAGACTCATATTTTTTTGGAGAGAAGAACCATGAAGAAAAATGACAACAAAGAATACAAAGCATTTTTAAATATTGAAGAATAAACAGATATGATGTACAACTATCTAGAAATATTTTTACTCAATAAATTCAGAGGACAATCATTTTTATCATACAGGTAGTATCCAAAATGTTCTGTCATGCATAGCTTCAGTAAATTCCAGAGGATCAATATCATATTGACTCTGATACATACATAATGCAATAAAAACAGGAATAAATAATAAGTGATATCTTATAAATCCCATGTTCCACACTACTGACAACTATAAAACTCATTACTAAAACCAATTTTTGTTACTGTAAAAGAGAAAAGCTATTAGAAAAACTGCTAAACATTAATAATTAAGTAATAAAGAAAGCTTATAAACCAAATTCGGAAAGTAAAATAGTACTAAGAGGAAATTTTATAAATTGAATATATTTATCAGAAACCAAGCAAGAAGTTGTAAAACTAGTGACCAATAAACCAAAGGAATGAAAAGGAAATAGTAAAATAGCAGAGATAGATAGATAGATAGATAGACAGATAGCTCTCACAGCATGTTTTTCCAGTAAAAAATAGGTGAAAAAAATTTTGCCTTGTAATTCACTCTCTCCTGAAAACAATGATGAATGATCTTTTAAAGTGCATGCCTATAAGGACAAAGAGAAGAGAGGTTGGATAAAATGCAAGTCAAACAATGAATAAACGACTTTGCAAACTAAGAGAGATACTAACTACACAGAAATTGAGAAACTCCTATTTGCTTGGAAAAAAATTGCTGGAGTTCACATGCTTTCAACACTCAGCACCTCTGAAAGTGAGAATAAAGGGAAGCTGCACAAAAACAAGGGTGATCTGATCTGGTTACAGTTCTGTTTGTGAAACCCATCTCCAGGCCTCCACCTCTCTTCCCTGCCAACCCCTTGACTCCAGCAAGCAAAAGTACTAGAAACTTACTCCCAAGGAAAGCAGTGACTGGCAGTTGGAAAGCACTGGACCTACTAGGAAAAACAACAACAACAACCAAAGAAACCAATGGCATCCTGGTAGAGACTGAATTGTGAGGTCCCATTCCTTTTTTTCATTCAGTTACTGAGGTGTTAATAACCAGTCTTCTGATATCAGGCTGGAGATTAGAAGATTATTCATGGAAACACTGACTACCCAAGAGGAGAAACCTAAACATAATGGCACAACATGTTCCTGGCAGCCTCACCAGTTCAGGCTACAGGAAGTCCACAACTGACAAGTTCTACACAAGAGCGCAGAGCCATCAATCAGCTATTCAGAACACCTCTACTAAATATGATCACTCACTGGGGAGAGGGCTCAGATGAGACACAAGCTGGAGGTAAAAGAGACCTTGCAAGAAGAAAATTAAATACAGAAGTAAAACTAACGTTAGTATATTTACAAAGATAAATGTATCACCCATGAATCAAGAACAAGAAGCTGTTCCCAAGGAATAATCAGGACATAGGATTACAAACATTGGATAGTAAAACCATAACCCTCAACATATAAACCCCAGAGAAAATATGAAATACTCTATTGAGAAAATCTAAAGGACAATCAAACAAATGAACTGAAGGATGGAGACTAGAAATGAAAACCCCCTAAAAGCATCTTGAGGGGAGAAGTAAATGCATTGAATTTCCAGACAGCTAGGCAACAATATAAGCAGTTGAAAGGAATAGAGAGCCCAAGTAAAATCTATTTGCCTAGACTTGGCATTTGATATAGGTGAGACCACTAATTTAGTCAAGAAGTGGTGCATACATATTCATAAAACACTGCATATTTTAGTTCTGTACATATAATTAATAATAAATAAGGATTGGGAAGACATGTTTGTTTGAATCACATAAAATTGTTAGTATTCAACTTTTCATTTTTTATTTTTTACCTAGATCAACATGAGTTTCACAAAGTCCAATCTAATACACCAACTGGTTAATATTTACCTATGAAGGGAGGAGAAGACACAGAGGTTTAAAACTGTAATAATAATGTTAAAGGTCCTTTCTAGGTCTATCATGAGCTCTGACAGAACAGAAATGTAACTCTCTTCCATGTACCAATAGGTTTTCAGACAAGATTACAAAATCATAGCAGATGGGAAATTACCACGATGGAGCCTAAAGTTGTTATGTTAAGAAAATTGGCAAAAAGTCCAGAAAGAAAAGAAGACAGATGAGATAAGAAATGAGAGAGCTGTCTTGGAAGAGAAAGAAATATTTAAAGCTACATAGGTACCACTAGGAGAAAAGGGTAAGCTTAACTAAATATGGTTTTAGAGAACACAAAGAAACCAGAGCATAAGACTTTGTGGACAGAACAAAAATTAATAATCCTTCAAGATTATTTCCTAAACAGAAGAAAAAGACAGACTGCGTTGCTTTCCTCAATGGAAAAAGTGTTAACAGTGAAAGCAAGGCAGATGTCCAACACATTTTACACCTCCTACCACCACTGCCGTCATGCTGATGAGTGTGTCAGACACGTACCAGGTTCACAAAACGCACTCCATGGAATCTAATAGGAAGACATGATCTTAAATAATTCCAAGTTTCCTTATGAGAGCTATTTTCCCTTCAGATTGGGCAATTTCTTAAACTCCAGATTTGGAAGAATGCCTGAGCTTCACATAATTTTCTTAACCATCTTCCACAGACACTATGACATTTAGAATTAAGCCTGTAAATTTTATATATATATACATATATATATATATATATTTGACTTGACCATGACATGATACATCTTCTCGTTGCAATTGAGGTGAGCTTATAGAATGTACTAGACAGTAATGTTAGCATTATTCACAAAGCCTTGGATGTGGCAGTAATCATCAATCTCAATGACTATGCATTATTTTTTTAAACACAGAAGCACAGGGAACTCTTCCAGGTTAAAGCACCTTAAGTAGGATGAAGGGATTAAATTGGGAGATACAAACAGATTTCTGTGCAGCTACAATAATGATCATGAGGGACCACTCTTCCTCTATTTTGGTGATTCACTAAGGTAACTTCCTCAAACATCAATTGGCAATTGATACTTGACAGTTTTTACATATGCAGCTTTAAAACTAATGAATCACTGAGGATGTGAATGGCAACATAAAATGCTTGCGCATCACACTAATAAGCTCTCAAATACTTAAGAGTTGTGTTAGCACCTATGTGGACCGAAATTTAGCTTTTTTTTTTCAATTTTAACAAGTTTCAACATTCAATGTACTCAAATTTTTACTCTGTTGATAGGAATAGACTGTTTGCTTATAGCAAGCAAAAGTTATTGCTAACCTGGAAAGAAGAAGCCAAAATACTCAACTACATTATATGAATGTATGAATCATAATTTTGGAGCTGTTATCCATTTGCAACATGTGATCAATATGAAGAAGCTAGGTAACCGTCTTCTAATCATTTCAGTGTATAAACTGGGTTGTCTGATTGAACTACGAGAGCTTCTAACCTCCTGAAATATCAACATTTGTTCAACACCATTCTCCAACCGTGATGGAAAATATAGAGACTTTTTAACTTGTTGTTATATCAATCAAATTATATAAATGAAAGGAGTCCACCCATTCCAATTATTTATAGAATTTTATCCTCCTTAACCATAAAGACATGATCTTCCTGGTCTTGATCCCTGAAAGTAGTATAAACTCTGAAAGTACACTACCAGCATATTATGTATAATACAAATGAATTGATTTCTTATTATTTGGAAATTGTCCTGTGTAATTTCTACTTACATATGCAGATAAGCTCTCCTGTATAATACATAAACAAGTATAATATATATGTATAATATATACAAGTATAATAATTAGTCTATAGCGCTACATCTTTGTAAGTTAACAAAATGGTTTCCTCAAAAAAATAAAAATACAAAAGTGAGGAGCAAGATTCCAGTAACTAAAAAGAAATATATATATATATATATATATATATATATATATATATATACTTTTCAGTTAAACACTCAAAATATATTTACATGTAAATAAATTCAGGCTCTGCTAATTTCTAGTTGCATGATCCTTGGCACTCAATCTCTCGGAGCCTTAGTTTCCTAGACTATAAAATGAAGATTAAAAACAACCATTTTATGGAGTTGCAGTGAGATTAAAAGAAGTAATGGACATAAAAGTAATCTGTTCATTTTAGAGTCCTATGCAAATGAAATTCGCATTTGTGTGCACCTACTATGACCCTAATCTTTGAGTTTAGAAAGAATGTATGAGGAATACAAGGTACATTCTCTTCTCACACAAACTTAATATCCATTGAGGAAACAGGAAATAATTAGAAAATGAGATGAGCCTTATAAAACTAAGGCATGGCCCAGGTTCCGCCTGCAGTAACAATTCCTAGGGAGAGTTGAAAATGAGCTGGAAATTATGACCATTTTCTTTCCAAAGTGAACAGACCAAGCTATGCCTGAACAAAGAAGCAAAGATATCTAACAGCTGCTTAGCACTTTCTGTTGCTTAAAATATCGGAGGAGTATGAGGTTTAGGCAGCTCTGAGTCATCTTCCTCTTAAGTTGGTATTTATTCAGGACATAGCTCCAGCCCTGATGACAACAGCATTCCTGACCTCTGAGCTGCTCAAAATGCTAAGACGGGACTGAAGGTGAAATGGACCCTCATCCAGATTCCTGTGCGGTCAGTTACTGTCCCCACTTAGCTCCTGCTGCCTGCTTGTTCTGTCACAGGGTCTCTCAACAAGAGAGCCTGGACAGCTGAAGAAGTGGAACTGAAGAATTGTGAAAAAAATATCTTAGATTTTCTTCTGACAGTGCTCAAGACTCAGAGCTGAGGCAATGCTGGAAAGGGCTAGAGTTTGAGCTCACTGCCATGTGGTTTTGTAGCCTGGATACCATCAAATCCAATCAGTGCAACTCACTTCTTGGAATTCCACGACTGCCCCTTTTGACCAAAGCCCTCTATACATTGGCTATGCAAAATTTACAAAGGGAGGATAACAAAAGCTTGGTAATAGGACAATCTCCCATAGTTTTTTTATGTTCTTATCTAATCCAGATATAGTAATAAAATTCAGTGCAGAGAGTCAGGCCCGTCTCAGTCCCCTAGTTTACCCAAAGTCACACAGTTTACAAGCTACTGGCAAAATTCAAACCCAGAAATTTCTGACCTCCAGGTTTGACAGGATGGGTCCTTCCTGACACGTAGAGACAGACAGGAACATACACACAAATATGAATACACACAGAGCTGTAATTGTTGAAGGGAAGGAGGGTCAGGGAATGGAATATATTTTAGCCCTTTCAGATGATGAGGGTTTTTGAAATAGGTGAATTATGATGGAGTAGGCTAAAGGGAGTCAGAGGCCTGGTCAGGAGACATCTGTTAAAGCTCATCATATTACATTCAGTGGCCGACCCACTGAATATTAGTTGCTTAGATATGGGGAAAGGCAAGAGGGGATTCTGTGTCTCTAGGGAACTTCAAAGCTATAATAGAACCAAGTTGCAGTAGCATATTCAGTGTATATCCCACAGAATTAAGAGAAGTGAGGGAAAAGATGGGTGGAGAGAGAGGCATGGGTAAAAATGATGAAAAGGATGAATGACATTGATCAAGATGTAGCCATAAACTGCTTTGTTGAATGGCAACTTCTTTGTACAACTACTTAAACATAATAAAAATAGTTTTAAGGGATGACATTAATCAAGATTACATTACACTCCTATACTGGTATGTTGAATCGAAACCCTTTTGTACAGCTCTTCGAAGATTTTTTTCTTTAATTTTAAATAAAACCAAGTTATTCTGATCCTTCACCATCTCCTGCTTATAATTCTAAACAATAAAGTGATAAAATATTCTTCTTAAAAAAAAAGAAATCTTTTGTAGGTCTTACTTTTAAACAATTGCTCTTATTAACACAGTATTAATAACACTCTATAAAGTTTTAATTAGCACGTGTTTATTATTTGTCCTTCACTAAACTGAGTGTTCTACATGGAAATTAATTCAAGGAACTCCCAGTTTTAGAGTTATCCCACACGCACGCACCCACACACATATTCAGCTGTATGCTTTCAAGAGTAAATTGGAAATCCTTTGTGCTTTACCTTAGGGAGACATTTCTGTGATTTTAATTCTCAGAAACAACTTGAGTTACTACAGGGTCATTTGGCCTATTTTTGCTTAAACGCAAAATGAAAATGTTAATTTTCTTTTAATTTGGTAAGCACAAATTTAGTTTATACACAGAAGAGTGTATGCATGTGAGTTATCACTAAAATCAAGAGCATTCTCTTGTTCATGTGTTATTTTGAAAGAAAAGATTTAAAACAGTAGGATTATGAAGAACTATACGGAAGTAATTTCATCACCTGGGGGATGTGAGCATTAGAAAAATGAATTAGTCAAGGTATCAACAATACTACACATGCCACTAGGAGTCACGGAATGTACTGAGTGTGACGAGTCACCAAAGTATGGTCAAGATGACTCATAAAAGACATCATGGTTATAGCAGCATGGTGTGGTGTATATGCCTGGTTTCTAGCATATTCTAATGAGAAAAGGGGGAAAATAGGTGGAGTAGGAGTTGTCAAAAGCAATAGAACTTGGAAGTTATAGGAAGTGTTTTTGCTTAGGGCTATGATAGGTTGCTACATTTTTATAGAAGAATATCAATTCCATCCCCTGATGCTCTGTGTGTCCACGAAAACAGACAGTTCTCACCTTTAATCACCAGCAGAGAACACTGCACTTCTGGGAGGAAGTCAGTAGGATATAATGTAATTTAGAGGCTTTTGTCACCCAGTAGCTTGAGTAACACCAACTGAGAAAAATCATTCTTCCTGGCTTCTTGTTAAGGATACACAGTTGTCATAACCCATATTGTTGCTTATAAGACTTGGGGCGCTTCACTGTGGGGAAGATTGCACATCCCCATTTCACAGGAGCCTGGCCTGGCCTGATGATAGACTCTTTAGCCAGGAAAATGTTAGCAGACATGATGAGTACCTGGGACAGAGACCTTTAAGCTCCTACCATGCTCACTGTGTTCTTCTTCCCCCAGCACGCATGAGCCTTCTGTTTACCAAGGTTCCCAAGTGACTGAAATAAGCAAACCTGCTCTTCAATTCATGGTAAGCATGCTGTGAGAACAAGAGATACATACAGTAGTTTTAAGTTAATTCCATTTTCTGGTGGTTTGTTATCACAGCATACACTGGCCAGCTCAATCAAATGGAGTCCTTGTCCTTGGACAGATGGTTCTCAGATTTCTTCCCAAACTTAACCAGACTGGGCAAAATTACACCATGGGATTCATTGTATAAGTCAGTAGAACTGTTGATGAGAAGATCATCCACACTGGAAGATAGTCCACACTCCTCATAAAACCCATCCTGGTCCACACTTAATGACATGGTGGAGGGTAAAGTTCATCACACAGTGAGAACTTGGTGGACATCCTTAAGAGACCTCAGCCAGGACTTTGTACCAACAACTGTTAAGAATTCTCCTGAGCAAAACAGTTTCTCTCTCATAAACACTGTTTCTGTCTTTTAAACACTGTGTATTGTGTAACTGACCAAGAATGTAATAGATCACTTTGGTTTCCATGAAGCTTGAGACCCAAATTTTTGGCATGTATGAAAGTCTTTGTGGGATCCATATTTTTATTCTATTTAATTTTGACTGTTTTATGAATCTAATGCTGTTTCTTCTTTTATCAATTTGGGCCTTAAACCTGATGGCAAAGCATTCTATTGCTTGAACCACACCCCCAACCCTTTTGGCTCTAGTTATTTTTCAGACAAAATGTTGGCTTTTTTCCAGGACCAACTTTAGATTGTAATCCTCCTCTTTCTGTCTCTGATATAACTGGGATCCACACATGTATCACCATGTCTGGCTTGTTCTTTGAGATAAGGGCTCACTAACTTTTTAGCCCTAGATGGCCTTGAACCACAATCTACTCATCTCGGTCTTCCCCGTACTATGTGAGACCATGTCAGATTTCTTTTCTTCATAATTTTATTTTTTTGGGGGGGTCCAGTTGTGGGGCCTGAACTCTGGGCCTGGGCGCTGTCCCTCAGCTCTTCAGCTCAAGGCTAGCACTCTACCACTTGAGTCACAGCGCCACTTCTGGCTTTTTTCTTTTTGCTTATGTGGTGCTGAGGAATCAAACCCAGGGCCTCAGGCATGCAAGGCAAGCGCTCTACCACTGAACCATCTTCCCAGCCCCTTCTTCACAATTTTAATCTGGTGTATTTTACCTAATTTTGCTTTAAATCCTTTGAAGAACAAGGTGATTAAATTAATTTGGCACTAATATGGCTATATAATTTCTATTTGTAATATCATTACCATGCTCTGAAACTATGTCATGTCACAAAATTTGCTCTTTATCAAGATCAAAATTTAGCTCTATTCCATCAGTGCTTGAACTTTGAATAGAACCTGGCCATGCCAAACTGGAGAGTCAGAACAAGCTTCCTGCTTGATTCAGCATTGTGTGTGTGTGTGTGTGTGTGTGTGTGTGTGTGTGTGTGTATTTCCAGAAAGCCTTTGAGCCTTTGAAGTTCCAAATTCACAACTTAATTATTTTAAAATTAATTAATCTACTACTTTAACTTAATTGAGCTGACCTTCACAATGAATAAAATACTAAACACTATCAAATTGCAAGAAGGAATAATAATAAATTCCTAGATTTCTGGAAGTTGTCATAACCCAGGCAGTGAGATCAATTTGGTGACTGAAACAACAAATAAAATCAGTCAGAACACACAACAGTCAGAACATACAACTGTGTGCCAACCTAGGGACTGAGGAATAAAGAGACAGTGTATAGAATAAAGAGACAGTGAGGGTAAGGGCAGTGCTAACTGCAGGAGGCTTTCTGGAGTAGCTAAAAGTTGAGTCAGATCTAATTCATCACTGTGCTTCAAAGCTTCCCCTCCCCCACTCCTTCCTTCCCCTCCTCCCTTAAACACTAACAACAACAACAAAAATCTGGCAATTAAATTGTCTGGCTCAGGGAGACCCGGAGCTTAGTCTTGGCCTCTGCCAATATGGAGGGGACCTCTACGGTTGGGCCTCAGGACCCCTAAGGCTTTGTTCTGGCCGTAGGTGCAGATCTGCCATTTGTTGACAGACCCTTTCCCAGCATCAAGTATGTTGGGGGTCACTGGGAACGAAGAAACTTATGAATAAATTTGAAAGGGGATCTGAAAATTTAGATGAATGCCAAAGGAGTCCTTTGTGAATGAAATTAAGCAGTCATTGCCATAAAGGACAAATGTTTTAATAGACTCTGGCCCACAGCAGTCTCCCAAGGCTTCATCCAGGAGGCAGAGTTACGGTTCTGTGCTTAAATGACTTAATTTTCTTAATCAACTATTTCATTGTGAGTTTTTAATTTCTTTCCCATGCTTATTTTTTTTTTCATTTTGCCATAATCCAGCTCTAAGTACCGTGGCAAACATTTGACAGTCTTCCCAGCAGGTGCTGGGCTCCATGGAGCTTCCAACGTTCTCTACCTCTTATTAATTGGGTTTCAAAATGTGTTCATGTGAGAACAGAAGCTACGATGGGACTATTGTCCCTGTCAACACGAAGCTGGGTGAAATAAAATATTTGGAACGTATTTTTAAAATACCTCATTGTGAATCTGATGGGTAGAGAATTTAAAAGCAGGAAGCTTCTTCAGTATTGAAATAATCATGCAGTCGGAGGAGCGATAGAATTAAAGACGCAATGGGGTTTGTTCAATCTTCTTTGGTGTTTGATAACAACAGGAATGTTTTCTTTGTGCCCAACATGTGCATGGACAAGGCACTTTTGCAACATTGTATTAATAAAAACATCTAGACATCCAGGGAGAAAGTGATGTCTTTGAAAATCAACAAATAAGCCATTCCAAATATCTCTGAGTGTTTCTAATTTAATGTTGGTCTCATTTGGAAAGATTTTTTTTTCTCCTTATCAAGAAGAAATCTAGTACTAAAATTTCACATTCTGGTTTTATTTATTCTTTTAAGTTTGGTGTCAATACTGGGGCTTGAACTACTCAGAGCCCTGTACTCTCATTTGGCATTTTTCTGTGCTCTACCATTTAAGCTACAGAACCATTGCCAGCTTTATGATAGTTGATTGGAAATATGGGTCTTACTGACTTTTCTTCTTTCCAGGCTGTCTTCGAACCATGTGCCTCAGACACTCAGCCTCCTAAACAGCTAAGATTACAAGCATGAGCCCCTGGCACCTGGCATATTCCAGCCTGAAAATTTCTGTCCAACTTTAACCTTCAAGTAATGCATCTCTTCTTTGGTAGAGCACAGAATGTTTATGACCACCCCTCCCTGTTTTGCATATATGTGATTCGAGTTAAGTGAACTTTAATGACATGCATTCTAAAACTCCTGCTTAGTAAAGGAGATCAAAGGAAGGTGAAGAGAGCAGGTGAAGTGAAGGAGAAGCTCAGAAGCATGAGAGGTCTTCTCTTGTCATTATTATTGTCATCTCTATCACTAACTGAGCTCAGCCAGAAAACAATCTGTGTCTTTGTTCTCCTGAGAGACCACCTCAACATTGCCTCTAAAGAAGTAACACCATCTTTATGCTAAAGAAACAGTATATGATTACCAAAAAAGAATTTTGAAGAATGGAAAAATGGATAAAGAACAAGATGCCTCTCAAATTCTACTTCCAGAGATGGCTACTGTTAACTGTGTGATCTTTTTCCAAACTGAGCATTTTTATATACAGTTCATACACAAAATGCATGCTTTGAAACCAAGGTAGACATACACCCAAGAGTGAGTTTCAGCTTGCTTTTGAGCCTGTGTCAAGTATAGAAAGAAAAATATGCTCATTTGATGTACAGAACCACCACAAGATTTTCATGTCCACCCAATATTTCCCTACATGGATAGAAAAAAATTTGAACACAATTGCTATGGAAAAAACTTACGATGTTTCTGATATGAAGTGCTACATACAATCACTCAGGTGAATATTTCTCGAGAATAGATTTCTAAAACCAGAACTATAGTTAAAGGTTTTATGTTGCTACCTATTTCTAAGTTTCTACCAAAAAAGTTCTAATAATTTCCCATCCAACAAAGATGATGAGAGAGGCAGATTCTTTGATAAGGGGGAAGATAAAACACCTTGTTAATGTTTAAATTTGCATTTTAATTCCAAAGAGGTTGTTTACGCATTAATTTAGTATTTTGTATAATCTTAAATCAACTCATCCAGGTATACAGCACAGCTTTGTATTAAGTTTTGTCTTTCAATAAGATTACCTCATGCTCCTGACAAATTACTTAGAAGTGTTCTTTTTTAATTAAGTTGCCATATATAGTCTACTTCCATTCAGATAAATTGGGATTGTTTTTATATTTTCAAGTGATTTCACTAATATAAATTAAATCTATGCATGTTTTCACTTGTTTTTATATCTAGCCACTTTCCTAAATTCTACTAGTGTTAGCCAAAATATCAGTGGGTTCCAGTGACTATTTTGTTTTGCTGTTAAGGATACTATTGTAATGTTGCCATGACAAATTCGCAATTTTATTTTCCAATATGAAAGCAGTAATGATATTTTATCAACTCTAATTCAGCAAGAAAGCCTTTTTTAAAAAAATTTACTCCTTATATAACATTTTATTTTTTATCAGTTCCTTGGTGCTTGTACCAGTTTGAGAAACCAATTATACACAAAGACCCCTTCTTTGCCTCTACATAGGCATGCTTCACAAACAAAAAAATTCATATGTTTTTTGTTTATTCATGCAGACTTTGAGGCTGATGAATATACACAGAAACACATCCCAGGGCAGACCCAACTGCTATGTAACTACAGTCACTTCAACAGGACAGGCCAAAAGGAAAATTTCCAAGTGGGTAAAGGGTGTCAACTTAATGGAAGAAGCATTTGTTGATCTCTCTCGTTAGGGGTTCTAGTTACCCAAGAGAAGGGTTAGCTTTCCAGTGCAATTAAAAACAGACACTCCACAAGGCACTGGCTTGTAAAGTCTCCTCAAATTACTGTCTATTCAGAAAGAAAGGCAGATAAGTAAACAGAGCAACATGAAAGTGATATTAAAGATGTGTGTTTTCTGGATGAGAGCATACCTGGGCACTGTTTTTCATCGACTCACAGGAAGTTTTACAGGGAATGTGCTTTCTGGAGTGAGCTTTAAAAGATGGTATTTTAAAGATGGTATTGAAGGGACATGACAAGAAATAAGAGCAGAGGTACTTTTGCCTGGCATGTTTGTGGAATGATGGGCAAGTCTCTGAACTGGGAATATAGAAAAAGTGCAGAGATTTTCATTGCACTGTCTGAAATGACTTTGTTTTTATGGCAGCCCTGGCCAAAATAACATACTGTTATAAATCTTGCAAAATAAAGATTCCTCAGAAACCTCACAAAAAATTGCATAACTCATTCGCTATTTTGTTTCAGAGGAGAAGCTCATAGATATTCTGGGTCTTTGGTAAGCATTGGCTTACCAATTCATTCCCTTTGTTCCTTTCCTACTTAGTAGGTCTAGAATATTGTGAATATTCTCAGCTGTGAATGCCTGAGGGCATTCTTTGTCTGGTATCAATCTCAGAGACTTCTGGCTGAATGCATAGAAGAAATTGTTAGCAGTTGCTGGAAATTTAGTGTGAAAAAAGCAAGCTTTGGAGAGATTAACCAGAAATACCAATTATCTACTTTGCATCCACACAAAGGCAAGATTTTGTCTCTTGAGAATATTTACTTACCTTCTATTTATCTCAATTAAATTCCTCGGATATATTTGTCCATGAACAGTTTCCTCTTTCCCCATTGTTTCTATAAATTCATTCTCTTTCTTGTATTAATCTCCTCTATAATTTTCTCCATGGTTTTTCCCAGTTCATTATTTTTCCCTGTTTACTATTTCTAAACAACCTTCAGCACTAAACATTACTCTAGTTTGTATGTGGTAAGCCCACCATTTGATATTTCTTGTTGTCTTCCATTCTCAATGGAATCAAAATATAGAACCCAGGAGTGCTCAGGAGAAAGGTGTTTGGAAGTTGGTAGCAGTTTTTAGAAGTTCCTCAAATAATTCTCATATACAATAGTCAGGACTAAGAACTACTGGACCAGCATCCCTCGCAGCCCCTTATTAGAGCCCTTAGATCTCATCTCCCTGATGATGACACTTTGTACCTAACTAAGCTTTCTTTTGCTAATTCTCATTTCTTCTAAAAAAAATCAATAGCCACCTTCTTCTATGGAGATGACTACTATTGTATTAGCTTTTAAAAAATGAATAATTGATGTCCATGAGCTTTCATAACTGAAATGCTTAAATCATATACGAAAAGAGAAAAGATCTTAAATGAAATAGTTTTTTTGTGTCTTTTTCCCACCCCACCCCCCATTTTAAAAATACAGAGTTCTCTTGTACCTTTTCCATTGGTAATTTGTTTTAATCCTTTAACTGGTGAACTCATATGACTGACAGCATATGTATATAGTATGGGTACATTGGCACTGATATAATTGAAGAATAGAGGAGGTGGATTTTATCCAAGTAGATTATAGCCATGTATGGAAGTACTGCAATGGAACCCCCTTTGTACAATTAATATGTTACTAACAACAATTGAGAAACCAAAAAAAGTAAAAATAATGCTGAAGTACTCCCATAAAAAAGTTTACAGCTTTTTACCAAATATTGTCATGTAAATACTGCCCAAGTATTTCATCATCTAAATTATAAGATATTAAGTATCCACAAATTGCAGCTGTTCCTATTTATTTATCTCCTTTTATAATTTTTTCCTTAGTGTCAACTGTGCCCTTTAAATCAGTGTTGTTTTAGTAAATTCTTGGTTGGTATTTGTCAAATTATTCTTAGATGTAACTACCTTCTATTATTATTGTAGTCATCTTCTCAAACTGTATTTGCATTACATTTTTCACAGATGATCCTAAACAAGCTGTTATTAGACATATAATTAGAGCACTGAGAGTAGAAAATTTATTTTCAAAAAATGCCAAGCAGCTTGTGAGGCCTCGAGAAATTCTGAGATATACAATACAATAGCCATTGTAAATTCTTTCAAGATTTGTTCAGCTTGGCTCTACATGTCTTAGTTCTAGTTCTTCCTGACTTCTCATTCACCAAACCTCACAGAGAAGATACCAATGGCTTCCCATACATGTGGATTGAGAGTCACAATTGTGTGCATTGACTTCATGTCTCCTAGTAGTTACTAATTTCATTAATGAGTTCCATTATATGACACTGCTTTAAAGGTAGTATTTTTCCCAAAACAAAATGTCCAATTTACTCTTCAAAAAAACTTAAAATATGACAAGAGGTCAAAACGATTTTCTTAATCTCAACTGCTACCATGCCCCTAAACAGCATAAATTCATTTCCATGCAAAGATCTCCAATCTTGCACTAAGACCTAAAAGACCTGAAATCTATTTTTAGCTTTGTACCAATTTCCTGCTGTAAGTCTTTTACTTTCCACATTTGTGAAAGCAGCAAGCTTGAGAAAAATAAAACTGTTGCTTCCTTGGAGCCTAAGGACCTCAGAATTAATAAGTTAATAATTTACACACAGCTCATGTTCCTTAGAGGAAAATAGCCTTCATAATATACATACATAAAAAGTACATAAAGTTAAAGTAACAAACGATGACAGAAGTAGTGAACCCCATTTACTCTGTGATGTGTGTTACTTTTTGATCCTACAAATTCTGACCTAACATGTGGTAGCATTTAGTCAATACTCATAATAATATTTATAAGTAAATTAAGCATTAACTCACAAATACAATTCAGGAAGTTTATTTTGATGATTTGTTTTTCCTGTCCTGTGAAATGAATTGTATTAGAGGTCACAGAAAGTGCCTTCAAGGAGCACTTCTTTAATATTTAAAGTGAAGTTGATCTAGTTGAATGCAATAATAAGATACACACAACTGGCATCTCTCCGGGGAGTCAAACTCTGCAACTTTCTGCCTGGTTAGCCAAATTGTTGCATAATCCACAGAAAAATGGCAAACAGCAAAGCAAATGGGCTCTGTATTTACTGGGATTTTTTTTCTCTCTCTCTCACTCTCCTTTTTAGCCATGGAAAAGAGGAAAACAAACTGTGTGGAGACACAGCAAGAATTGGGACCAGCTCCATTGCTCGCTAAACACACTTTCTCACAGGTTATTACAACAGAAAGCAGTTCCTACCAACTAGCACTGATTGGGTCCCTTCACCTTCTCAGTGATTCAAATAGGAGGTGATAAGAAAGAATAACAACTTTTCTCATCTCTCAAGACTGAAACCAGCTCCAAAACAGAGCATTGAATTGGCACCTCCAAACTGTGATTTCCTCCATGATCCATTCCTTAGAGTCTCCTTCACTAGCCAAAACTCATGGAGGTGGGAGCAAGGAGGGTGGAGAGAGAGAGAAAAAAAAAACTTTACTATTCAATAACACTGGGAAAAATTAACAGCAATGAGAGAAAAACCTATAGCAAGTCTAAGGAAGTAACTTTTTTTTTGTCAGTTGTGGGGCTTGAACCCAGGGCCTGGGCACTGTCCCTAAGCTTTTTCACTAAAGGCTAGCACTCTACCACTTTGAGCTACAGCACCATTTCCAGTTTGGAGTGGTTTATTGGAGTCCTTTCCAGGCTGGCTTTGAACCCAGATCCTCAGATCTCAGTCTCCTGAGTAGCTAGGATTACAAGTATGAGCCACAGGCACCTGGTACAGCAGGAGGGAATATTTTAACAAAATAATGGCTTAAAAGAAATGCATATTGGCCTTATTTGCAATATCTAGTATATGTACGAGTCAAGCGGAAAAGGTCAGATAATGTGATGTCAGGAAAATGAACCCTTAGATATGTATTTTAATGTTTTTTATTTCATACATGTGTTTCTAACGCATT
>NW_012267313.1:10991406-11023796 GCF_000151885.1 Dipodomys ordii | reverse complement strand
AAGAAAGAAAGGAAAGAAAGAAAGAAAGGAAGGAAGGAAGGAAGGAAGGAAGGAAGGAAGGAAGGAAGGAAGGAAGGAAGGAAGGAAGGAAGGAAAGAAAGAGGAAATGCATATTCACATATAGTTTTTCCATGGCAGTTTTCTAAGTAATGACTTGGCAAAACTTCTGTTTGAAGAGAGTAATGATATACTTCATATTATCGGGTTGTAAATTTCAGTAACCATTTGAGCATGTTCTTAATTTTAAAATGAAGACTGAGGAGCTTCCTGGATTAGAGTGGAATGCTTGTTGAGATATCTACACTATGCCTGACACTTGGGAGCATATTAGGATTTAAGTATGGACAGTTTTCGTAGGAAGAAAAGACTGGAGTATATTAAACATGAATAAGTCAAAACACACATAAAAAAATTCCCTTCTCAAAAAAAAGTTCCATCCTCTCCCCAGGAGGATGATTTTTAAGTTACTTAAA
The DNA here is from genome assembly GCF_000151885.1 of Dipodomys ordii. Lineage (NCBI taxonomy): Eukaryota > Metazoa > Chordata > Mammalia > Rodentia > Heteromyidae > Dipodomys > Dipodomys ordii. The sequence goes on along the minus strand of NW_012267313.1, from coordinate 11,023,323 downwards.
CAAAAATTTAAAAGAGCTGGGTGCCAGTGGCTCGTGCCTGTAACTCTAGTGACTCAGGAGACTGAGATCTGAGAACTGCAATTCAAAGCTAACCTGAGCAGGAAAGTTCATAAGACTCTTGTCTCCAAAACAAAAAAAAAGCAAAAAGCAAAAGCTAGAAGTGGAGCTGTGGCTCAAGTGGTAGAGTGCTAGCATTGAGCAAGAAAGCTCAGGGACAGTGCCCAGACACTTAGTTTAAGCCCCAGACCTGGCACAAACAAACAAAATCTGAAAGAAAAAAATAAAAACTCAACAAGATATTTCATGGAATTCTCCCATTCTTGTACATATGTTGAATTTTTACATCACTCTTATCTGACAGCAAATTGTTCATCACTATTTTTTTATTGCATGTATGGTTTCTGTGCTAATGAACCTTTTTAAACTATCTTGTTTTAAAATGAGTAAACAGAAACAGATGATTGGATAATTGCTATTGAAACTACTCTAACAACAACAACAAAAACAGTACAAGTTAATATTGAAGCAAAACATATATCTCACTATTTATGCATCAACCCTTTGAGCATTCATTTTCTTGACAGAGAATTTTCATCATACCACAACCATCTGAAAATACATGCTCAGATGTATGTACATTTTGTGTACTAAATTTGCATGATGACATTCATTTCACTCTCCCCAGGGTAGCAAAGCACTTGGAATATTAGTGGCAGACTCATGCAGATATCAAGGAATCCCCTATAAAAAGAATCTGGGGGCTGGGAAGGTGGCTCAGTGGTAGAGCGCTTGCCTTGCATGCTCGAGGCCCTGGGTTCGATTCCTCAGCACCACATAAGAAAAAAAGAAAAAAGCCTGAAGTGGCGCTGTGGCTCAAGTGGTAGAGCGCTAGCCTTGAGCTGAAGAGCTGAGGGACAGCGCCCAGGCCCAGAGTTCAGGCCCCACAACCGGACCCAAAAAAAAAAAAAAAAGAATCTGGTGTCATCTAAAAGCAAATGATTTTTGTCCCTCCATTATATAGATAAATAAGGCTTCTGGGTTACAGAAAGTAGTTTTCCTGACAGGCAGACAGCAAACCATGTGCATTCCATAAAGCATTTTCTCCTCACAAAAAATTTAAGAATATTAGCTGTGTACTTTGTAGGCCATCACAGATTAGAAATCACAAATGAAAAAATATTTTTTAAAGAAAAATATTGAACTGCGCAATAGATCAGACAACTCCAAAATGACAAGAATGATCAGCCCACAGGAAAAAATACTAAAAGCAGACAAATAAAATACAGCAGTTTGAGATGATATCAAGATTGGTCAAAAGCAAAAACTTCTCCATTCTTTTTAATGGGCCACAAATACATTGGTACATTGATAGTTGTAATTATACCTGAGTCACAAAAACAGTTATGTTTAATATGATCATTACAATGTTTAGAAAATAAATACAAATATATTTATAAGTATCAACAATAATCCTTTGTTTTTTCAGTTGTGGGGCCTGAACTCTGGGCCTGGGCATTGTCCCTAGGCTCTTCAGCTTAAGGCTAGTGTTCTACCAGATGAGCCACGGTGCCACTTCCAGCTTTTTCTGCTTATGTGGTGCGGAGGAATCGAACCCAGAGCCTCATGCATGCAAGGCAAGCACTCTACCATTGAGCCACCTTCCCAGCCCAATAATCCCATTTTTTAAAAAAGTTGACAAAACTGGGTGGCCAATGGCTCATACCTGTAATCCTAGCTATTCAGGAGGCTAAAATCTGAGGATTATGACTCAAAGCTGGCCCAAGCAGGCTTTCCCCCCAATTAACTACCTAACCGCCAGAAATGGAGCTGTGACTCAAGTGGTAGAACACTAGTTTGAGCAAATAAAGCTCCCTAAGTTCAAGTCCCAGGACTGGGGCGCACACACGTGCACGCACACACACACACATGCACACACATGAAGACAAGAAAAGAAAGGAAAAAGTGGACATTTGAAAATCTGTAGGTTTCAGATATTTAGGGTATTTGGTTTTGCAGTAGAAATCCTTTTTCTGGCAACCAGAGAGATAAATGTATTTGGCACTAATATAATTTTAAAGTTCAAAGGGATACTTGGTGTACAAAATGATCAGGATCTCAAATGAAAGATAAAAGATGTTTTATCTGGAGAATACACCTGTTGTCATGTTGAACATATCTTGCTGATTATAAGATGAAGACAATGAGACCTTTGGCATATTTTATCCAATTAGCAATGTTTACAGAGTGTAAACCATTGTTGTGCAAACCCTCAAGTTTGGGTGTTAAATCAAAAGATGACAACTTGTACTAACTTTACTTACTGGTTTGGCTAGAGTCAGTTCTTTTATGATCCTGGAAGATCCTTCCTTCTTATTATTACTATCCTTAAGTAGTTATATAAAAAGGTTTTAATTTAATATGTCAGTTTGTGACTACCATGTGTCTTGATCATTGTCCCTCCTCTCATCATTCTCCATTTTCATCTGTATATACATAGAATATTATGACTGCAATTGCCCATACTTCCTCTCTACTCGAACATAATTATTGATTCTTTTTAGACAATGCATTCATGTATAAATATATGGATGCTTGATATGAAGGTGTAATAATATTATCCGGTCTTACATTTTCACAGAGTATGAAATGGGAACCTTGAGGAGGATGCTGGTATCTTCCTTGGACAGTCTGGAGTCAGGCAAAAATGATTAAATAGGTTTTTTTTTTCTTAAGTTTAGCAATTAAAAAACAAGCTACTAGCTCATGAACCTGGTCCATGGTAAGCATTAACTAGCTAAGGGTTTGAAGTGACTATTTTTCTCTCAGATGAGACATTCCAGATGTTGATCACTACTATCCCAATACCCACCATTGTGCCATATTGTATGTGCTTAATCTCTCATGCTTTACAGCGCATTGGCAAACAGATCTCACAAAACAGCAATAACACATGACCAAATGTCTGTGGCTCAAATGAGAGTAATATTCAGTGTAGGTTGGATCCCACTAGTCAAGCTGATGGCTTACATCTGATCCAGATGTCTGAAGTCATTCATAGCCAATTCTCTAGTCTAGCCAATTAGTCCTAACATTGAAGCAATTGGCTTACCTGCTGACAGTCTGAATCAACAGATAATTTATGGCTTCAACTTCTGTAATTATTTTAATAGCTCTTTCATACCCTTTTCATTTCTATTTATCTTAACAAGAGCATTGGTGGAAAAAAAAAGAGAACCCTTCAGGAAAGGAAAGGGATGCAAAGATCTTAGAGAAATATGTTACTTCAGAAGATGTGCCCTTGTAAGTGATCTGCCCTTTTACGAAGATCGATATGGAAATATTCCCATTTTTCTCCTTTGGGCTCATTAATTTGGAAATATATTGGACTCTCTTACACTATTTTAAATTATTATTATCTCTTAAATTACCACTTGTTAATTGCTTGTACTATGAAGACCTTCAAACATCTCAAAGATCATCTTGCTCTTCATTATCTTGCTATTATTAACAATGGAAGCCGAAAGATACACCATCCTTCCTGATGTCTTCTCGCTAATCAGGCCAAGGATTCTTGAGTTGGAGAGGCCATTTTGCAGCTGAAATGGTGCCAACCCAGGATTACTTCGTTGTCATTCACTGCAGGAGTGTGTTCTCTGAAACCACCAACCTTTGTAACAGGCAAATGTCACAACCGCCCAGCAGTGAGCTAAAGACATATATAGAACTCTTTTGGTAAAGAAAAATAATAAATACATTTTAGTTTACCTATCTAACTAAAGAAACTGCAAGCATAATCTTCAACGTCAATACTTTACATCCCACAGAGAATACCAAAGGAAATATTGCCTGGGGAGATGCATGTTCAAACCTTCCCACCTACAGCTGCTATCAATTATTCTACCCTAATGTGACCAGAGATCTCAGTTTTCAATAGAGAAATATGAGTTGTAAACGAATCCTTATTGGCCACCCTTACATTCCCCTGTCCACCCCCACCTCCTGATTCTGTTTTGCTTTTCTAGCATTTGAATGTCCATGTACTTTGTATCCTGGCCCACTGGGAAGTTAGAAAAGCAAACTTAGCTAGTTTCAGGGCACGGGAGAGGTTCTGTGGAGCTCAGAGAATCTCCATTGGATTACAAAAGCTCATAAAAGGGTACCTTCACTCTAAATGTTATATAAACAGAGCTCTGTCTCTGTGTGTGATTTACACCCTTATTGGTGATCTTAAATCCTTTTTTTTTTTCCATGCTGGAAGATAAGTAAAGGACAAAAAGACTATTTAGAACAGTTAACCTGATCATTAAAAAAAAAAAAAAAGATGAGTGCAAATCACTGAGGTTGGGATCCCGTTTGTCAACCAAATTGTCAGGAAATAATTTATTACTGACAAGAACAAAAGTGTGCAGCTGGATATCCCAAACAACAGCATGTTAAATGAGCCAGAGACTTGTTATAAATATCTTCCCCAGAACTGCATTTCCTAGAGTCTAAAATTATTCTCAAAGCAGCATGGATAATGGAAGGAAGCCTCATACTACCCATCAGACCATCCATATTTTTTTTGGGCTGTTCTACTAACTAGCTTTGCTATTGAGTTATCTCATCTCCCAATGCTGTAAAAGTATAAATAAAAATGAGAGGATGTACTAAGTCATCTCCAAATTTCTTTCCAGCTCTGTCATCTTATAGAAGAAACACTGTCACCCAAGTATTATAGCAATTAATCTAGGCTTAGTCAAAAGAAAAAGAAACAGAATTTGTATTAAAATTAAGAAAGGAAGGAAGGCAGCAAGGCAGGAAGGCAGCAAGGCAGGAAGGAAGGTAGGGAGGCAGGAAGGCAGGAAGGAAGGCAGGAAAAAAGGAAGGAAGGGTGGGAGGGGAGGGTTGCTGTAAAATAGCATTTTGAGTATTTTGCAAATTGTATAATCACCAATTTGCTCTTCTAGCACAATGAGTACAACAACTTAGATACTAACATAAAAAGATAGTACTAATAAAAGTCAAAATGAGATGATCTAACTAGGAACTACTATCTTACTTTTTAAAAGTACATTCTTAGAAAATAAATAGTAATAAATGAAATCCCTCTTTTTTAGAACTTCCAATCTTTTACTTTTGCTACATCCCACATTTTTTGAGGTTCCTGTGGATGTTTTTATCTCTTCTAGACTGTAAGCCTCTATATGGCAGGGGCCATATTTTATTGATGTTTATATTCCTCACAGTGCTTTAACCCAGAAAGGCACTCAATAAATCTGTATTGAATTAAATCCTGATTTCAATATATTGAATAAGACTGGTGAATACTTAGCAGGGGTAATCAATCAAGCATCTAAAATTCTATAAAGCAAAATTTAGCTTCCTTCTCAGTGAAGAGGAGGACTATGATTTCATGTAGAATTAGCAGAGAAGGATTTGTTTTTAATCTTGAAGGAAAGGTAAGCATTGAATCATACGTATATGCTCTGATTCTTATCCATTAGTGTTTCTTTGTTGCTCATTCATCTATTTATATATGCGGCTAATGGATGTCAGACACTCCAAGTCTCTTCTTATATGACTATGATTAAGGTATGGTCCATGCCTTTAACAGCAGTGATCAGTCTACAGCGAGAAGGCGACTAGATTACGGCCGATACTTGGGGTGATGCTGATAGGCATGCAATTAGCTGACAGTGTGTATGAGGAGTATCTAAAGGAATGTTGAGGATCTTTTAAGCCATCACAGAAGAGACAATGCTAAGGCCATTCTGAGTCACGCAGAATGAAAGCTTGCAGACTTGTAGACAAAAGCACTAGCATTTTGTATTTACTTTGGAAATTTCCATATGGCACTTATAATATCCCAGGCCTCATTCTAAAATACTTAAGATAATAGCTCTTACAAGACAACAATCATAACAGGAAATTATGATTCCCATTCTCCAGGTCAGGAAGCCAAGGATAAATAACTTCATAACTACCTTAGGGCCAGATTTCATGCATTAGGCTGGGAGGCTAAAGAATCTTTTCCCCCACACACACCATTTACCCCATGCCTCAGCATCCCCTACTCCAGTTTTGCAAGGTCTTGAGAATGTGTACTTGATAATGTCTGAAGCTACCAGTTTTTGGATGGATCAGGACTGGGAGAAACTCACTGGAGATTCAATCATGAGAGTCATGTAATCATATTTGTACTCTAGAAAAATAAGCAGAGGGAAGAAAGGTTATTTTTTGTTACACTGGTATTTAATGATATATATATATATATACATACATTAATTGATGATATATTCAGTTTCTATGGTATAGCTGATCTTTAATGGAAGTTTCAACCTCATACACACATTCCAAAGTGGAAAGACACACCAATAAACAAGAATGTTTCAAAGCAGGCTACTGCAACCTACTTTTACTGGTTCTTAAATGCCTCAAGCACATCAAAGGTATAAAAGGATATAGAATTGGAGACTACAAAAGAATTTTGGAAAAGAAGACCTTCACTCTGAGAGGGTGGGTGTCTGGTATTGAACCCAATATAACTCACTTGCTAGGCAAGCATTTTTGAGGTTTTGTTTGTTTGTTCATTTGAGATAGGATCTCATTAAATTTGCCCAAACTGACCTCAAACTCATGATCTTCCTACCTCTGCCTCCTTAATAACTGAGAATACAGGCATTCAATACCATGCTCAAGTTGTTTGTTCCTTTCTAATGTGAAGAGCCTTAAGAGAGAAGCTATAATTGAATCAGAGTTCTAGTTTCTCTGTGAGATTATCTATTTGTACCAAGTTTAGGACTCCATTACTATTCTTCCTCTGAATTTGGGTTTGTAAAGTCTTTTCTTTTTTTTTTTTTTTTTGACAATCCTGGGGCTTGAACTCAGGGCCTGAGCACTATCCCTGAGCTTTTTTTTTTTTTTTTGCTCAAGACTAGCACTCTACCACTTGAGCCACAGTGCCACTTCTGGCTTTTTCTGGCTATGTGGTACTGAGGAATTGAACCCAGGGTTTCATGCACACTAGGCAAGCACTCTACTGCTAAGCCACTTTCCCAGCCCAAGTCATTTTTTTTTAATTAGTACTTTTTGAAAACCTCAGCTCATTTCAGCTTTCTTATTTACCATTAAGCTTGCTTTTTAGAAGCTGTTGCTGGTCATTCATGATATTCCTCCTCTCGTTTTCTTTACACACATTCTTAAACTCTGGCATCGTGGATTAGTGAAGTCACACAGTGAAAATATTTCTGTAAACCAATGTTATTACAGTCTTAAATTTAAATGACAGGGTCTGATTGGTAGAAGTACTTGAGGTTTGAAAATATTACCAAAACATTAGGACATAGCCCATCATTCTCTGCTTTCCTTCCTCCTGTTTTTCATTCCCTGTTATTCATGAATGATGACACTAAGAATTAATCTTCCCTACAGAGCCTATCAACACAGACATTACAGTGGAAAGAGGGTTATCTCTGTTTCCATAACCTAGATACTCACTCATCAGATGCATGCAGACAGGAGCACTTTTTAATTGTCAGCTGGAAAGTTGGTAAGCTTTTTTTTTTCAGGGATGGCCTGATTTGTTTTGGAAATCAGATTTTGAGGAGTCATGCTATAGAGCAGAAGCAAATCATTTCTGGAGAGATGACTTGCTCCCATGGGAACCTTGTCATCTGATTGTCTTTTGTCTTCCCGGTTAGTTAGTATGGGGGATTCTCACTCTTCACTCTCCTGTACAGAGTCTGTATGAAAATCTCAGTGTAAAGGAAGATCAGTAGGCACACATAGCAGGTTTAAACTCAGAGTCATAGATTTGATAATTTCATCTCGTTCAAATCACTGTACTTTTAGCAAAGAAGTCAATAGCAAGAGTTTCACAAGACCGTATTTCCTAACAGGTATCTAAAGGGAACCCTTCTTAAACTTCTTATTAGACGCCAGTTCTCTTTGCTGTTCTTTATCCAAGCATTCACATATGGTTTCTCCACCGATAGATCATCAGCTCTGCATTGGCTCAGCATATAACCCAGTAACCTTTTGCAAAAGTAGTACTCCTGACCTGAGGCCTTGAATTTCACACCCAGTTCCCTGGATTGTGACACTACAAGCACCTCTGTGCACAGCCGGAGAGATTGGTGGAGGTGAATGTTCTTTCCATTCCTCCTCTGTGTGAAGCCCCTCACACTTCAGTCTTGGAGTTCACCAGAATTCTCCCGAAGAGTTAAAAAATAAACAAATAAAGGGTTCATGGGAGAAAAAAATCTATTTCAAGACCCAGTCTGTTTATTTTACAAGAGAAGAAATTCATGGCAATTAATGCCTAATAGAGGAAATGGTTCTTTGGGTTGCAGGAAAACAAGGTCACCATAGGAATGAGTCATAAACTGAACTCTTGTTTTTATACACATTTATATTTTCACAACATGTTGATTTTCCTGACTGATGAGATTGCTTAATGTGAAGCAATGTCAAGCAATGCAAATAGGATCTACACCTAGAGCAGCCAACCTTGGGTCAAGTTCCTTTTTACCAATGCTCATCAATAGACAGTGCCTACTTGGCACACAGTATGATCATGAAACTAAATCCTTCGTTGAGTTATTTTATTCCTACAGACAAGAAGGGGAAATACCTTGATGAGGCTTTTCTAAAACAAAGATGCGAACAGAGTAAGAATATTGGTGTTGCTGAAATGGAAAAACAAGCAAACTAGGGTCAAAACAAAAGACTTGAATTGTCCATTTGTTCATGGCTTTGCAAATCTGCTTTGGAAGAGTTCAGGACTTCCTTTTTCTAGTTATAAAAGGTTAATGTAAAATATCTTTAAGGTCTTTCTAATTGGAACATAATATATCTGAAAAAAAACTCTAATAAACACCTTACGTCGCACTGTCCATAGTAATTTTTCTAATCCTGTCCCTTGTAGGAGAACAAACGTAGAAAGCCAGAAGTTTCTGGCTGTCATACCCTTCTCAGTAGTGTATTTCAGACCTCCTGGGCTCAATCATCTTTTCCATAGTTTTCATTATTTTGTGCTTTGGTTCCCTGATGAATCAATTAGAGATCAAAGTGGTAAAGTGACCAATCTACAGTCACACAATGTTCCTAGAGATAAGGCTGAAGTTTTGTTTTGATTTCTTTCCTAGGCTTTCTCTTTGTCTTCAATGTGGCCTTATATAATGATGCAGTATTTATCACAGTGACAAGACTTTCTGGCTTCCTGCTGGGTACACAGCAGGTCCCCAGGCCCCATGGGAATTCATGCAGCTCACAAAAGCAAGACTCCCACAATGCGCCTTCCATCTAAAATGGTCCCATCTGTTTGACCTTTGGAGTATGGCACATAAACATCTCTGTCCTTCACTAAGTAAATAATACCACTATGGTTCAATTTAAATGGTGTTTACAAATGAAGAAAACAGCTATTTAAGTTCTCTTATCCTTGACTATTTGTCTAAAAATTAGGAGGACCAGAAACAGAATGCAGGATTCTTTTTTCCTTCCTTGTTTACTTTATTTGTTCTAAGCCATTTTACTTCAGAGCTGCATAGTACCACACACACACACAAATTCAAATCCTACACAACTCAAAATCCTGTCTCTTTAGAATAAAAATAGACTTTTCAAGCCCCAGAGGTCAGAGCTGAGCCATTTTAGACCTTAGCACAATGAGTGTTGCTCTCATTAGATGAAACAATGGATTCTAGTCATTAACTCAGCATCTTCTATGTTTGAGCAAAAGAGCTATTATCCTCAAAACCACAAGACAAGTTAAGCCATGGGCCCTGCTCTCCATTTGTGGGGGTACCTTGTAGTATGAGATAATACATAAATAGGAAGTGGCAACTCTCCCGAGTCACGTACCCACTTTTAACCTTACGATTGAAAACACTGGCTGGAATAATGACTGCTAAACATCTTTTCTCCGTGTTAAGTAATCACTGAGAGTGGTCTACAGAAGGAAATAAACCAATTCTTGACCAAGAAGCATTAGATAGTGTTGCCTAGATTTATGTGTATACATGAGTACATCTGTTCCCTCTTTTTCACTCCTGAGGCTCTCATTTATTTTATTTATCCAGCCAAGGACACTAACATAGTAGTAGAATTGCTGGAAAAGTATTAAAATATCATAATTGAGAAGGGCCTTATGGAATACTCAGCCCACAGTGCGGTCCCTCCTCTGTGGACCGGGATCTCTCTAGCATCTTCACAGCTGTTGAGCTTCTGTGTATTTCCACTGGAAGAAGGCTCTTTGTCAAGCTGCTTCATTCCACTTTAGAAGCCAATCTTAATAATTAATAAGTTTTCTATCCATATCAGGATTCTTTAGAAAGTGAAGTAAGGAAATCCTAAAATTCACATATGTCTCTCAAGCCAGTGGAGTATTGAAATATTGTCTGGCTAACCAATGGAAAAGACATTCAAGAAACATAGATTGGACCCAAAGATATAATACAATGGTGCTAGACGGTAAGGCCATTTTGAATATACTGCATGATCAGTCTTCTATACTTCCCACTGGTCCCCATGGACTCACTACTGAGTCTTTTGAAGCATTAAATACTCTAAGGCATAGAATCATAGGGATATAAAACTATTAGGGGCAGTGGGTATTCTTAACTGAACTCAGGAATTAAGACACAAGTCGACAGTCAGCAGCATAACAGCACTGGAATTCTTTCTTGAGCAAAGAATAGGATGAGGCTGCAAGTTGGGTAGGAAAGAAGGAAATGTGGTCAACTGGTGGCTCAAGGTTTCTGACTAATCAGGGCTGTCAACAGTAGATGCTGCAGGAGTAAATCAGCACTATAAAGGAAGTAGGTATTGGCTCCCAAGGACCCAAAGAGTAGCTGAGGAGATTTATGCAACCCATCCTGTCCTACGGGATTCTCAGAACTGAGAAGATTCTGAGAAGTCCAGACATCCTCAAGAGAAAGATGATTCTCTTTTTTCATGAGCTGAATAAAGAAAATGTTTCACTGATGCCATTGTGGCTCTAATTCTCTATGAAGCAGTATACTAGTAAGAGCAGGAACCACAAAACATGAGCACGGGTCATTACAACATCCTATTATGTGTTCTCTTCCTTGGTGCTGATCACAATACTGTGTTGCTAGGATTGGTGTTAGTGAACCGTTGAGGCATGTGGGACTATGGTAAACAGAAGTCACAGGCTCCAAATCCATAGCTTTGAAAATAGGACTGATGCTCTCCCAACGTACCATGGAAAAGCATGGGTTATATAAATGTTAAATCAAAATCTGCCTTACCAGATTTTCTACCTATGTCTTGAATTCTAGCTTCTGGGTTGGGGGGGGAGAGGAATACTCTTCCTTTCATATAACAGGTCCTCTGGGATTAGAAAACATCTCTCAAAGAATCCATTGAATCTTCATGTCCACCTCAGGGAGAGCTCTGTGTCCAATTTCCGTAGCAACCTGGGAAGTCTAGTTTGTCAGTGTTGTCTGCACTATAAGAGGCTCTCTGATATCTACTAAAAAAATTCTCACTGTGGTACAATTGCTTTCATGAGCTCTCTGAGCTCCCACACAGCTCAACAGCACCTCATCTTCTCAAGGTTTAGCAAGAGGCACCATCCACAGGCCCTCACCTAGACAGAAGGTGAGGAGTCCAAGCCCGCAAAGGCATGGGAATTAATTCTTTGGAGTGCAGCTTACTGCCATCCTCAAAGTAAATGTTATGATAAAATATTAAGCTAGATATATAATTGATGCTCACTTTATAATAATTCAAGGTCTTGCTTGTTTGAATAAAATTCATTATTTACAATTTTCGACTAGAAGTGATTTCTCTTTGTTGATGCCTTTTCCTAATTGCTTGAACTGCGTGATACATTTTCCCAGCCAAGCTTGAAATAATTATATTCCTGTTAGTTTAGCGTTAGCACCCAAGATTTGGAAAGATCATGTTACAAATACCCTATTCATATAATGAAAAAATGTCCATATCTAGATTATTCAAGGAATATTTATGGATAGATATATTCAACCTAAGTGATGCTTTATTTATGGTAGTAAGGAAGGAATCAGACATGTATTGACTGAGTGGTATATGAAAGTATAGTATATCTTGTCTATTAAATTTTTAAAAATACAGTTTGAAATCTTGATGTGATTTACATTGAAAACAATAGAAAGGTTAAGAACTATACTCTTGGTATCTCTGCTGGAGTGATGGAGGACGAAGGAAGATAAATTGAGATGATCTAAAAATTTTGCTAAGCAAAATACTCTGTAAAGAATAAACACAGTAATATATAAACTCTCTCCCAGAAAAAAAAGGGAAGCTCATTCTTTCCCCGTCAAGAATACATAGAATTTGCACCTAGAAATGCATAGAAAGAAATATGACTGGCCATTTGCGGCTTACCCCTGTAATTCAGGGAAGAAATGTGTATTTAAAATGAGACATTAAATTTTCTAGCCCCTCGTCTAGTTTAAAGTCAACTGAGAGATTCCTGAAGATAAAAGTATGAAAGGCAGCCAGGCATTGGTGGCTCATGCTTATAAACCTAGTTACTTGGGAGCTTGAGATCTGATGATCACAGTTCAAAGCCAGCCTGTGCAGGAAAGTATGTAAGACTCATATCTCCAATTAACAACCAAAACAAACAAACCTGGAAGTGGAACTGTGGCTCAAGTAGTAGAACACTACTAGCCTTGAGCCCAAAAGTTTAGGGACAGCACCCAGGCCCTGAGTTTAAACCCCAGTGCTCACACACACACACACACACACACACACACACACACACACACACTTACACTTTTTTTGTTGTTTTGTTTTGTCTTTGTTTTTGTAAGTCGTGGAGCTTGAACTCTGGGCCAGAGTGCTGTCCCTCAGCTCTTCAGCTCAAAGCTAATGCTCTACCACTTGAGCTACAGCGCCATTTCCAGTTTTCTGGTGGTTTATTGGAGATAAGAGTTTCATGGACTTTCCTGCCCAGGCTGGCTTTGAACCACAATGCTCAGATCTCAGCCTCCTGAGTACCTAGGATTACAGGCGTGAGCCACAGCGCCCAGTCACACACATGTTTTTAAAAGAGTAAACAGCTTACACACACACACACACACACAATGATTTTAAAAGAGTAAAAAGCTTACTTACTAATTTCTTATTCATGTATGTGGAAGAGACAATTATTAAACTGCTTATTGTTTTGCTACTTAAAAATTATAAAATAGGAGCTGGGCACAGGTGGCTCATTCCAGTAATTATAACTACTCAGGGGGCTGAGAACTGAGAATCAAGATTGGAAGCTAGCCCAGGTAAGACAGTCCTTGAGACTCTTATGTCCAATTAACCCCCAGGGAGAAAAACATCATGAGTAGAGCTGTGGCTCAATTGCTAATATGCTAGCCTTATTTTTTTTAAAAAAAAGCTGAGGGACAGCATCAAGGCCCTAAATTCAAGCCCTAGGACAGAAAGGAAAGGAAAGGAGAGGAGAAGAGAGGAGAGGAGAAAGAAGAGGAGAGGAGAAAGAAGAGGAGAAGAGAGGAGAAAGGAAAGGAAGAGAGAGAGAGAAAGATAGAGGGAAGGAGCAAAGGAAGTAAGGAAGGAAGAAGGAAGGAAGGAGGGAAGAAAAAAGAAAGAAATTATAAAATAAAAGTAAGTCACTTAATTATATGAAAGAGTGAACCCAAGTCATTTCATATCTTATCTTATTTTTAATATTTTTTACTTCCAATGTGGGAGAGATAGCTGCTCTTAAAGCATCAGGAACAAGTTACCACTTACTTCCCAAGCACATTGAACCATGTGTCATCTACTGCTGTCTTTTTTTAGTTTTTAAATATGCACTGCTAATTAGCTTTTGGAATTACAATTATTCCTAAGATCTTTAAGGGTAAATACCATTTCTTGTATTACTTTCTGTATTTCCAGAGCACCTAAAATACTACCTTCGATACAGTTATTAATTCAATGACACTTAAGAGCTGAAGATCTAGTCTCTTCTTAGAAAGCTTAGAAGGAATGACCCCTGACCCAGAAGGCACCTGGTGCTGGTTGTCTAGAATGGAGGAAGATGAAGATGGAGGAAACTTGAAAAGTCTATGCAAAGGAGGTAAGACTGGACACTTTGCTTGAAAGGACACATATCAGTGGGAGGAAGGTAGGGATTGAATGTGTTGGGCTCTTCACACATAGTAGGCACTCAATAAATAATTGTCTACTTGTTCTGGACTAAGTGGCAATGACATGAAACCGTGACCTTTCAACCTTACGAATCTGTGGGTCTCTGGCTTTAAAAAAAAAATATATTAGAGGCCTATTTATGAAGTCAATGCTCTAGGCTTTCTTTTTACCAAAGAGTGTTTGTCTTCACTAGTAGAACAGAAAACAGGACTGCTTTTTAAGGGGAAAAAAAAAACAAAAACCCCTCAGGCTTGAGGTCCATATGTCTATTCTAGAAGTAATAAACGCTAATTTGTGCATATTTTTAAAAAGAAAAAGGAAGAAAATAATCACACATCCCACTGCTGATAGCCATTGTTAATGAAATGATGCATTTCTTTCCAGTCATTTTTATTGTGCAAGTTTTGGGTTTATTATTTTTACATAGTTGCAATGGTATTAATTAACGGTGCATATTTAAAGCTAAAATCCACAGTACTGGATGTCATATGGCACAATGTGCTGAATTGTTAATTAAATGGAATCACAATATTAATGCTTTAGAAGTTACTTCTTTCATAGGAAATCAAAAGTAAGCTTTTATATTAACATTATAACAAAGCATCATTATAAGTCTCAGCTTTATTGGCTCCATATCCCACGGAGATTTCATAAGATGCACATAATTTAATTCATCTTTCTGTTGTTGGGTATTTAGGTAATTCCCAAAATTTTGATGCTTGTAATAATTCTGTAGTGGGTATGTTTGCATACAGTGATTTTCCCCTTTTTCTAGATCTTTTTTAAGGTTGAATTTTAGAATTAAAATGGGTGTGATATTTTCAAAGCTTATAATATGTATTACTTGTGCTTTGCAAAAACATTATACTAATGTTTATTCTGATCAGTCATAAGACTGGTTTTTAACTGTGGTCAGCACTGAACATTATCACTTAAATCTTTATTAATGTGATCATTTAAAAAATTGCTATGTGCATTTATTTAATGATAGTGAAGTTGAATATCTACATTTAGTTTGAGAGCCTAGAGCTAAATTGATGTTAGTTCAAAATCAATAGCCCAGACTGTGTACATCCGTAGGTTTCTGCTAATTCTTCCATCTCTCTCTTCGTAAAAATGAAGAAAATTTTCTTGACTACGAATCTACCATATGAATTCTTCTCAGAACTTGTGCCATCTTTTAGAACTCTAGGCCATGTACCATCAATCTTGGGCTCATTTGCCTGGACCTGTCATTGTTTCTGACACGCCATATTCACAAGAGGAGTCCTTTTATTTTTACTAGGTGTTATTTTTTCTGCTGTCCTCCATGCTTCCTTAGGGCAGGGCTTGGTGGTTTTGTTCCCTGCCCCACTGCACACTACACCTTTCAGAGATTGAAAGACAGCACCTCCTTTCCCTGTTCCTCAGACTCATGATAGTCTGTAAGGCAATAGAAAATTCCTAAAAGACTAAGGTCTTAGCCTGGCACCAGTGGCTCACGGTTGCCATCTTAGCAACTCAGGAGGCTGAGCTCCAGAAGAATGTAATTTGACATCAGCTAAGGCAGAAAAGTCCTTGAGATTCTATCTCCAAAGTAGTTGGCAAAAAGCCAGGATGGTATCATGGTTCAAGTAGTAGAGCACCAGTAGAGCAAGCATGAGACTCTGACTTCAAGTCTTTAATGCCATCATGATAGCAGCATAACAAAATCATTTTTGTGTGTGTGTCAGTTGTGGAACTTGAACCAAGGGTTTGGGCACTATGCCTGAGCTCTTTTGCTCAAGGCTAGCATTCTATCACTTTGAACCACAGTTCCACTTCCAACATAATTTTATTTAATCTTAATAATCTCCCATGGCCCACCTCCAACTATCATCAACTTATTAGTTTGTAGATTAAATTCTTAACCCAATAGTGGCTATGAATGAGACATCATTAAAAACTCTTTCAAAAATAAGTTGTAATAAGTAAAAAAATAAAATAAAATGTTCCTAATCCAAGATTTGGGGGCGGGGGACACATTCAAAAAACAGAACTTATCTTAGTTTTGCCTTTTAATATTTTAAATTTCTTTATGTATACTATTGCCAGCATTAATTTATTTCTAATAGAACAGATGACAAGCAACAGAATTTTCAGCATTACACTGTTTTTCTTTTCCTCTCTTTCCAACCTTAAACCAGAAAGGAATTCTAAAACATAAATAATGCTTTAAAAATTCAACTTGATTTCACTCAATAATATCTATCCATGTGAAATTCTAGGTACTAGTGAAATGTCTGTAGTCCCAGGCAATCATCGTGTTCTTGGTGGACCGTGTTTTAAATTTAGACTTCTCTAAATAGAAACAGGAGATAAACAGAATGTCTCCATGGGCAAAGGTAGACATCGGTACATACTTAACAATATAAATCATTAACCTTTAAAGTATTCATACATTTTCAGTGGGTCATCCTAACACTTATTATCACACAATCATTGCTTATAAGTCTAATTTTTATGATCAGTCATTTCAACTAACATTGAAGCTCTATACAGTCTACGGCTTTTTCTGGCTTGTTTATGTTTCCACTGCTATTATTTCCCTTGCCCAGAACAGACACAGATTAGAGATATGATATATATGTTTAATTTAATGAACAAAGTAGTTTCAAGTTTCCTCATTCAGCAGCCAGAAATCCACCCCTACAGTCTTGAAATCAAACACTTCCTAGAAGGGACGGGCAACACAGTCAAAACACTCAGCAGACATATAAAAAAAGAGGAACTAGCTCAATTGAGCACATGGGTGGGGGAAATGGAAAGGAGTGATGAAAGAGGTGACAAAGATCAAAATTCATTGTCCCCTCAAGCTGTCATGTTGGATTGAAATCATTCTTACAACTACTTAAAGATAATCACAAAGAAAATAAAACAGAAAAGAGTGATATCTAATAAGTCCTCTAAAGACAAGGAGCACTTCCAAGCAAAGGCCGCCATGTTTCAAGTCCAGTCAGCTCACAAGGAACAGTGTATGCACCCTGCCTACCTCCACCCCTTGCTCATTCTTCATGCAGCCTTCTCCTGTGCCTGGAAATTCAAATGCCATTCCTGGCTGCCACCCTGCCCTTCGCACTCCAGGATGCGTCTAATGAGCACACTGCTGTGAAGTAGGTATGAACTGCAGTTCCCCATTAATATTTATTCACTCCAGTGACAAATGAACAGACCTGAAAATACATGTTATTTTTAAGGGAAGATTTACACACACAGAGCTCTCTTTTAAAAAAAAAAAATTACGCAAGAAATCCTCTCTGAGGTCTCCAAAACACTTCACACACACACACACACGCACACACACACACACACACACACCAGTGAGAAAGAGGAAAATTGAATGATATCTGAAGCTTGTAGCAGCTTCAAGTCCTGGATCTCCTGACAGATTCAACAATGAACAACTTGTTTGTGCACCGTCTTTGGCAAAAACACAGAGCTGGGGAAGGTATGACTCAGAGGGAACAAGGAACAGGACACACAACAGTTATTCAAGCAGATCCACTCAGGCAGCCAAACACAAGCCTCTAAGTGTGTCCTTAATGTGCAGCAAATAGGTAGATGGAGATCACGCCAACATATAAAACAACATATTCACTAATTATGTGACTATCTGAAATTAACTTGAGTCTCTTGCGTGAGCTGTTGCAGAAGAGCAAAGCCCTCTGTGATGCATACTATTTGTGGCTCTGTGTTTCCTAATATCCTACATTGTCCCCATTTAAGAAAAATGCATCCCATAACACAAACACAAAAACATGTTCAATTGTGGGTCATGCTTGAGATTTGACTATAAAAAGTGGAGGTGGCCATCACTATTTTCAGCAGGATTCATTATTAAGAATCTTTGTTGTTTTCGTTTTTTGGTCTTGTTTCTTAGCACTGAGGACAGATTCCAGGGTCTTATACTATGTTAATTTAAGTAAGCCCTCAACCCCTGTGACATACTCTCAGTCCCGAGAAGTTTAACTTTGATCAACATGTGACTAACTTTCTCCTAAAAACTACAATGTCATTCAAGGTTATTTTACAGCTTGGCTCTGCTAACATCTATTATAAAAGACCAAACCAGTGTAGGGAGGAAAGAAGGGTTAGGATATGAATAAGAAGATTTCCACTTTTATTCCATTACCTATAAAACACGATTTAATTATAGTTTAAACCCCCTGCATAACATAAAATTGACCACCTTTGCCACTTTAGGTGTGCAATTCAGTAATATAAAGCACATTTACATTGTTATACGATCAATCTCCATAATTTTTTTAATCTTTCCAAACTGAAACTCTATACCTATTTAAGAATAACTACTCCCTTAGCTCTATGAGGACAGAATTTCTAACTATTAGAATGTGCTCATATTTTTTTAAAAAGTCAAAGGTAAAAATCTTACAATCATATGGCAACCAAAGATGGCTTTTAATTTGTGCATGGAAAAAATTATTCCTGAAATGAATCTTATTGAAACTAGTCAAAATCTTGGGAGAAGAAAAATAAAATTTTAAAAATTGATTGTAGCTGATATAGCTATGCATTTGGATATCTTAAAAAATGTTTAAACTGTATCTTCACTGGCAGAATAAATACCAGTACTTGTTCCATTCTCCAAAGTGCCATGCCCAGTCCATTTCTCTGTTACTAGCAATTTCCATTGACTACAACTATCCAGATATTTGAATAAAAGCCTATTACTAGAAGAAACCTGAACACTCAAGCTAAAGGTATCAGAAACCTGGTCAAAAATCTTCTTCCAGCCTTGCATACATAGACTCTGAAAGGAAACATAAATGTCAAAAGATGCTGTTGATGAATGCTTCCACCCAGCTGGGTTTGGGGGAGGCAGTATTAGCAATGATTTAGATTCAAACACCTATCTGTGGAGTTTCCCTTCGTATCCATTTTGCCAGGAAATTCCCCAAGCATAGAACAATTTCTTATTCCATCATCTCTGCCAAACTCTGTATTCACAGTGATATCATTTTGTTGGGACAGGAGAAACAGTAGAATATCTAAATATATCCTTGGGACTCAGTCATTTTCTTACCTATGTTTACATGTCATTTTGATACTTAAGCTTATGATTAGATCCATATTATTGATTTAAAAAATTCGCCTTTCCTATCACTTGAAAGATACACTTGGATAAGAAAATTTCACTTCCTCTGACTGGAAGTGTTAGGAGGAGAAGGACAATTGATGAACAGCTGTCTGAGCTTTTCCACCTAGGAGATACTCATACACACTATCCCAACCTAATTAACAATGTTTCATTACCAAAATTAAATGATAACATTTTTTCTTAAACTCCATGAGAACTTTCCACTCAGTTAATCCCAGGAATTCTTAGCTTAATTTGCAATTAGCAAAAAGCTAAAAATAGCACCTATGTTTCTATAGGCCTTTAGATTTTTCACAGTGCTTTTATGAATATTATCTCAGTTGATCATCTGGGTGATCTGGAAAGGTAAATATTGTCATTTCCATCCTGCAAATGAAGGAAATAAGATGCTGACTATTTGAGTAAACCTTAACTAGACTATGTGCCAAGTATGTGTCTAACCACAATTTCAACCCTGGTCTTTCAGTAACAATTCCTAGCTCATATCACAATCCTACTTTTCTTTGTAGGTCCATACATTCAATGTTCATTCTGACAAGTGTTAACACTTGTCATAGGCTTTTCCCCCTTAAGATTACATCGCTCCATTCACAAAGAGATATCAGGTCTATAAAATGAATGTTAATGGTTTATAGAAATCGATTATCCCATTAATACTTCTTCTTGCTTTTATTAATATAACACTGTCCACACAGCTGGTTTATACAGATGTTAGGATTGGCTACTCCCTGTATTACATTTGAAATTAGTTTGAAATGTCAAAGACTTTTGGTATTTTAGGTTTTACACTTCACTTATTCCTCCTTGTATGTGGCAGTGGCTGCCAAGCACCAAGTTTAGCAGTGTTTCTGAGCTTTTTCTAGCCTAACCCAAACAAGAAGCACTAGAAATTACTGAAGACAAGTTGGCCTTGTGAGATTTCCAAACTAGTCCCTAAACCAAAGAAACTGAGTGAGATAAATTTAGAACACTTGAGAGCCTGGGAAGTCTATTTGGATATATTTCCATGGCTGTCAGCGGGAAAGTATGTCCAGTAATATTTGTCCTTGAGCAAATGGGCAAGGGCAAACTTGGCTGTGTTGGGAAATGATAACATATTCCTCATTCAGAGATCATAAACAGTTTTAGATTGGTTGGAAAGGGGGGGTTTTACTTCAAATGTCATTTTTAGAGCTGTCGTTATTTTATTGGGTTTTAAAAGGAATTTATGTTTTCCTAAGGTTTTAACCTAGACACACAATCAGATCAATTTTCTGGAATTATTAATTTTATGGTAAGTAACTGTTTTGTGGATTATAGGTTGATAAAGAATGTTCTGCTCTGAATCATTTATGGTAGTGAACTCATTACAAGGTAATCAATAAAGTACTCTATCTGTGGTCCATTAATCAAAAGTAAGAAATTTTTTCAATGAAATAAATTGAATATAGAATCCCAGAAATGCCCTGGGTATTTCTGGAAAGCAAAATGTCAATACGCTAAGAATTCCTGCCTTTTGATCCAATAATAAATTCTAGGAATCTCTTGCAATATAATATTCCTAATATAGGCAATGACATATTTCAACAGATGCTCATAAGTCAGCATTTATAAAAGTGACAAGCTGAAAACAGTCATGTTATCCAATAATACAGAAATCGCTAAGTAAGCTAGGGCATATTCACACAATGAAATATTCTTAATGCAGTGATGAAATATGACAAAGGTTTTAAGAGTTATAAGGATATACTTTGGAGTCAAACAGACTTGAATTGGAATATTGATTCTAATGCTTCATTTAGCTTTATAAAACTAATCTCAGCTTTTAAATTTATAATGATATCTTTAAGGACAGAGTAATTTAGAAATAACATATATAGCAAGTAGTGCAAATCCTATCCCAGTTCACATCTATTTTAGTCAAATATGGTTAGGACAGGACATTAACAGGGAAAGAAGACAATGCAAAACCATTTATACATTAGAGTATTCCTATATAAAAATGCCTGTACATACAGAAAAACAACTGGAAGGAAATATTGAAAGTCAAAAGTACAACAGAATTTGTTTCCAAAGGTGGAGGAGGGAACCTATAAAGTATAAGTATGTATGTTTTTCTATAGTTTTATATATTTTTCTACATTTTTATGTCTTTTTTTTTCCAGGGCTGAGGACCGAACCCAGGGCCTTGCGCGCGCCAGGCGGGCGCCCTTCCTCTGGGCTAAACCCCCATCCCCTATTTTTCTACATTTTTATTTCTCTTAGAATAAAGTGATACTATAGCCACTTAAAGAAAAACACATCCAACTATTTAGCCTTCAAAATTAATGCAAAGAACATATTTTTTGAATTTCCACTGTGAGATAATTCCCTTACCCACACTAAATACATTTTGCTTACAAGGTATTTTCTGAACTTGCTTATTTTAAGCTAGCACCTTCCCTTCCATCTCCTAATAACAAACCACTGCTCATCTTTCTGAGCCAGCTGAAATGTGATCTCCTCTGAGAAGTCCTTTTTAAACTCCCTGAGCTAATAGTATTAGTCCCCTGCCTCTGAGCTTAGAGTCCTGCTAACTCAAGGCATCATCATCATCATCACCATAACAACATATTAAATATTTATTAAGGTTTCACTGCCTAATACACTTACCATATTATTAAACACTCATTGAAAAGCCCTATGAATCTGATATAGTCATCATCCTCAATTAGAAGATGAAGAACTTGCACTCAAAGAATATTTGAGAGATCAGTAACACCTTCCAAACCAGACATAGACTATTTCAAATACCTATTGGCCTGTATACACTTTCATAAGGTCACTTAAAAAACTTAACTTCTATTTATTATTTCTTTAAATATTTATTTATTTACTTACTTTTGTCTTTCATGCTTTGTGTAGGTTCTAAAGATATGATGATGAAAAATAGCCAAGGGATGGCAGTCTCCTTGTGATACAGACATTAATCAGAGCTGCACAAATTCAGAATTATACGTATGAGTGGTGCTGTGAGTGATACAGTGTGTTATGGGGAAATTTTCTTTAAAGCTGTCAAAATAAAATAGAAGTCCAGAGGGAGAAGAGAGACGATTAGAGGTAAGTTTTACACAGGACAGTATGAAGTTATTAGTCTTAAAAAGTAATTAATGGATATGAAAATTCTATAAAAAATAATCTGAGCTAGAGTTATAAATTGGAGAATAATTCGCCTCTCATGTTATTTAACACACTAAACTTGATAAGATCTCCACAGAACTGAGTGTGGGGGGAAAGAAGATAGAAGATTCCAATACTGAATAAGTAGCAGTTTCCATTTTAAAGATGAAGTAGAACCGGCAAAAGAAACAAGCAGAAAGCAGTGCCACCGAGTAGAACTAGGAAGTCTTTCAAAAAGAATGAGTAATAAAGTGGGTCAAACACTGCCAATACTTCCAGTGAGATGTGGACAGAGAATTGACCGTTTCATTTAGCAACATGACAATCATTGATGACTTCCAGTATTTAATGTAATGTGGGGTCAAAGGCCTGACTGAATTGAGTTCAAGAGGGAATGAGAGGAGATGAATTGGTGGTGTGAAGGTAGAAGAAAAATGGAAAAGTAGCTTATGAGAAGATATAGGGGAGGAGGAAAGGGCTTATTTTCTCAAAGATGGGAGACATTTAGCATCTTTGCATGCTGAAGAGAATAATCTAATAGAGAAGTTAATCCTAACTACGTGAGTCAGAAAAGAGAGCGGTAGCAGAACAATGCCCTTGACTGGGCACGAAGAGATGGATCAATCAAGTACAGAAGGAATAGGATTGACCTTTGATTGACCTTCAGACAGGGCACCCATAGCACCAGAAGACAAGAAGAAATAAGCACAAACACAGTAGTTGGGTACAGAGTTTAGAAGAACTTGTTCTCTTCTGATTGTTTTCATTCTTTGAGTCAAGCAGGATGTTGAATTATCACGTGAGAATGAAGACAAGAAAAAAAAGGTTTGTAAGTTGGAAGCCAAATAATAACGCACGAGACAAAAATCTAAGAGACAGAGAATGGATATTTTAGGGAAATGTAACCTGAATGCTTGGCAGAACTTAAACATTATTTCAAGTTATCAGTATTAAATTTAAGATAAAATGAAAACAAGATTTTCTCAAGCTTGTAGAGAAATGTATATCATGAGTTGAGAGATCATAACTTGGTTGTTTTTACTAGAAGAATAAGAGAGGCAAAAGAATGTATGGAGAAAGGCATGAAGTAAATATGAGGAAATAATGGTTTATGAAAAAGGGTGGGTTACTTGTGGTAGGTGTAGTACGAGTGGGGTAAGACGGTTGAGAAGAAAGATAGGAGGCAAAAGTTGAAGAACAGTAAGCTTGAAGTATTGATTGAGGAATGGCTACAAGATCTAGGCTATGACTATGACAGTTTTGCAAGTGGGAAGGTGGGAGAGGAACTGATAGTTCAGGAACTGAAGGATTCAGGAAGTGATAGGGAAATCACAAGAAATTATAGCACACGTGGTACCAAGGAGACTAGAAGACTTGCCTGAATCCTTCAAAGAAAATATCAATGTGAACAGGGCATCTACTGATGATTGCAGCAAGAATGTTCAAAGGTGACAAAAAAAATGCTCTAAGGATTTAAGATTCAAAGATGTAGCTTTAGGAGGAGGAGAGGATAATGACTTTAAAGTTGTAGTGAGGTGTCCAGTGATATAGAGGGTCACTCTGCAGAGGGCTACTGTGGAATTACGGTCCTTGCTTTCAAATCCTGGCTCAATTTAGTGTCTCACATTCAACTGGAGACTAATAAACAACTGAATTTTTAAAAGTACCTTTTTAGCAATTAAGAAGAAAGAGAGAGAGAGAGAGAGAGAGAAGAATTTGTAACAGCCTGATCATTGAAAAGCACTATAAAATTGTGCGTGAATAATTTGATGTGTTTGTAAGCCACAATATATCACACATAGGAATGTATGGACAATGCAAAGGACATTAATCACAAGTCACAGCCCTCAAACAGGCTTTTAAGAAAAGAAACTAGGGAAGGCAACATAGAAACTACTATTAATGTAATATTAACAGTGAAAGAGATATCACTGAAAAAAGAAAAAGGAAAAAAGAGAGAGATCACTGATCTAATGCTAGGAAAATCCTGAGCTCTGAAGAAGGCAGGACATTATGGAGAATAAATCAATGCTTTGAATGAAGTGTTGTTTTCTGTTTGCTTGACTTTTCCTCCAAATCTCAACTTCTCTTTTCCATGCCACAGAGAAGCATGACATGATGTTTTAGAACAGATCAACATAATAGAAACTACCTTACTCATGGCACTTTTTCATACCTGTACTCACCAGGTATGGAAAACTGAGCCCCTGATGTGACTTTTAATTACTTTAAATAGCCACTGGCTGTGTACCATAGTAGATAGTATAGTTCTAGATCTTTCTAGCAAGACATGATAGACCAATGGGAAGGAAGATTGAGGAATCAAAAAATTCCAGGCAGATAGAATCAAACAGATTCTAGAATCCAATCCTGTATATTTATTCAGATTCAGTGTTGGCCTTTTGACCTGTGAAGTTGTAGGGTCTTAGGCCACTCAACTCGGGAAACTGAGTCCTTTACTAAATAGACACCTTTAAAATTGAAATCAGGTTAACCCAACAAAAGCCATGTATGATCCTAGTTTAGTTCTCTGAAACTAAAAGAAGCCTCGAATGAATAGGGAAGGCAAACAGTTAAATGATTTCATAGTAAGATTATTTATTTCACAAACTGATAGATTACTTATATAAGTTATTAGAAAAATACGATAATTGGACTAGCAGTGGTATAAAGTCATTTTTAATGATGGAAACGTAAGAAAATATACAGATTTCTAAATGAGAGTTTATTTGATTTTCCTTTTGCATAAATGGATTTTATGTACTGAAAAAGTCGCTAATTTTGATAAATATGCTTGGAATTGGTTTTACAACCGATGGCTGTTGGAGGCAGCTTTCTCATTCTAATTTCTTTCCTGAAACTTCCAATTGAAGATGACATCAATATTTATGTGAACTGGGAAAAAGAAACGAGGCACAAGGTACATAAAACTGATTAATGTAAACTGGAGAGGAAAACCCTAAAACCAAATCTAATGATCCATCAAACAACAGTCACTCTTCTTCTTAACAATGTGAATGCTGCCAATTTAAAGTAACAACTTAAATCACACGAGATACCAGAGGACAGCAAATACGTTGCTCTTAGGAAATAAAGTATAAAAGCTTATTAAAATGAAAGAGCAAGAGAATGATAGTGAACTCTTAGGACAAAATTGGCATCATTCTCCAATTAGCTGAATACCATAGGGAAGACTACGTGCCTATGTGCCACATTTAAATAAGCTTTACTTGTAAAATTGCTACATGCCACCATGCAAAATGCAGCTGAGAAATCATCCTTTTTGCTGTACAGATGATAACCCAATTCCAACTATTTTTATCTAGTTTGTAATTCGAGCGATGCATGCTATATATTATTTCCCTACGAGTCAAAATTATATTTAGAATTAAAATTGGTTTTATGTAGTTCAAGTTATTGCACCCAAAAGCAATGAGTCATGCATCAGAAGTACACAGATTTGGGAGGCAAATATGGAACCATTAACTTCTCAGCAAGCGCTTGCTCAGCCCCTTTGCTTGAAGAATAAGCTTTAAAAGTGCTGTGCAGTTAGTGTGGGTTTGAACAAGGTCACTGCTGGTCTTTTTCAAAAGGGGCTGTGGTCTTTTTGTCTTCTTCCTTAAGACCATTGGAAAGAATCAGGATTGAAGAAAGATGTAAACATCTTGTTATTAGATCCTGTTGTTATTTCCTATAGTAACACTACTGACTCACTTTCCAGGCAGTTAATTTTTTTTTCTGTGAAAGTGGATTTAATGATCTTGGCATCCACATTATTTATCTCAGAAGCATGATGAAAAGACTAGAGACAGAGGCAGAGGGAGGGAGGGTGAGTGTCTTCTTCATGCAGATTTCTTACCTAGGACCTTGATGTCATGTTGAAATGTTCTAATCAACTGAACTATCCAGACCTCAAATCTTCTGTAGGGTAGGATGAGTACCTTTCACAGGCTCAACTTTCACCCTCACGCTTCCACTTCGAGAACAGAAGAGATGGAGAAGTCATGTTCATCAAGGTCTGCCCCTATAGTCAACATTCTGTGTCTTCTTTTCTCTCGGCATTTAAAAACACTGAGGAGAATCTGGATGAGCCACGTGTTAATCCATTGTTACATGGCTATAAAGATACCTTGGGATTACCACCACAGCATCATACGGGAGTTAAAAACTAGAGCCCAGTACATGCAAAGGGATAGAAGCCTGGATAACTCTCCAAACTTTGAGATAAGGATAACAAATAAGAACAAAGCAAAAATACACTGGCACAAAAGGGGCTGTCCAGCCAGTAAGCATCTCAAAACTTGACCGGATGGATGAGGATGATCTTCCATTCCTCTAATCACCTGGCTAATGTAAAGCCAATCTTCTATGAAATAAAATAAAATATTCTAAGATAATTATGTAGTTTGATTTGGCGGGCATATCAGAAAACAGGCCCAAAGCCCAAATCGAACATAAAAACACAGATAGTAGCAAGAACCACAATGCTAAGTAATTAGAAAAAAAAATGAGATGGACGTATGGAAGAAATGTATAATCGATAAAAATCAAGCAAATTGAAATTTTTAGAAGCAAAAAATAAGCTTTAGTAATTATTGGTAATTATCTAAATAGAATTCACAATCTAATATACAACAAAGGTGAGGCATAGTAAACTGGAAAACTGACTGTGGAACATATATATACAGTAAGAAAAGGAAGGGAAAATACAAGAAGGAGCATGTAAATGGTGGGACAAAGGGTGAACAAATGCAGCAATGACACTCACTAGACACTATGTCAAAAATGAACTATACAATTTGTATGGCAAGTGGATCATGAGGGAAAAACTGGGAGAAAATAAGGGAAGAGGTGATACTGTTCAAAAAGAAATGTACTCATTATCTGACCTATGTAACTGTAACCCCTCTGTGTATCACCTTTATAATAACAATAATATATAAGAAATTTATGAAGGGATGGGAAGGGGAAACGGAGGAGGCTACAATGCTTGATAAGAAATGTACTCATTATCTTGCCCATGTTATTGTAACCCCTCTGTACAGTATTTTCACAATAAAAAAAATTTATTTCCCGTCCCCCAAAGAAAATGCAAACAGGAAAAGGTTGAACATATCTGTAATTAGAATCCTAGAAGGAAATCACAGAGAAAACAAGGCAACATTGGTGTAAATTACATGTCATCAAGTCATAGATTCAGAAAGCCTCATGTGGAAGATAGGAAGATAATCCAAAATGAAGCACAATGTTCTAAAACTCTTAACACTGAGGGCAAATAATATCTTAAAAGCAGCCAGAGAAAAAGATCTGTGGTTTATCATGAGCAATAACAAAACTGACTTTTGAAAAAAAGAAACAGAAACTAAGTGAATATGAGGGGATGAAAGATTTAGCAACTTTAAGACATTGAAATAAGAAATCTTTAACTCTCATTTCCTGCAATAAAAGTAGGCAACAGGGGCTGGGAAGGTGGCTCAGTGGTGGAGTGCTTGTCTTGCATACATGAGGCCCTGAGTTCTATTCCTCAGCACCATATAAGCAGAAAAAGCCAGAAGTGGTGCTGTGGCTCAAGTGCTAGAGCACTAGCCTTGAACTGAAGAGCTGAGGGACAGCACCTAGGCCCAGGCCCCACGACCCAAAAAAAAAAGGAAACATTTCTCACTTACCCTATTATATAAAAATAAATCCTTGCTAATTTTTTAAATACTGAAAAAAGTAATTGCCAATGTAGAATTAATTCTATAGTAACCAAAATGAAGATTTTATTTTCTGAATAAAATGATCAGAAAATACATTTCCAACAAATCCCTTTTGTTTGTGGAACAACAATAATTTTGAACAAGTGAAAAGAATATTTCCCTGGCCAAAAAGAATAATAATCTCAATGAAAAGTAAGAAAATGTAAGCAGAAATCAAGACCAATGAAGAATTAAGTGGGAAAGTACAAACAAATATTGAGTGAATAAAAGAATATTAATGTATAAAGGGCTTAAAAACAGATTGAATTGAGAACTTGAAAAATAGCACAAAAATAAGAAGAAATAAATGACATAAAATGATTTAAGGAATTTGTACTTTCTGGGAAATGGCAAAAATATTAAATTATCTTAGATTATAATAACTAGAGGAAGTCTATGTATTCTACAAAGCAACCATTAAAGTGATTGTTTTAAAAGTATGACCAAGATAGATATAACTAAAGAAGGAAGTAAAATTTTGATTAATTCAAAGACAGACAGGAAAACTGTATGAGAGAACAAACATAAATGGGACAAATAAGAAATAATAAACTGAACCATTTAAATGTCAGTAAACTTCAAAACCCTAATTCCAATACAAAAATCATCTAACGATCTATTAAAACCCAATTATATGTTACTTAAAGGAGATCTATTTTAAATATCAGAACAGAAAATCCTGAGTATAAAAGAGGAAGCACTACCATCCCTGACCAAAATAAAATTGGTGTCACCTTATTATTATCAACCAAAGTACATTTCAAGAAACACTGCTAAAGTCGAAAGGATGTGACATAAAAATAATGCACTACATCTAGCACAAAGAAAATAATTCTAAATATGTATTTATATAAATTCCAGATATAGACAGCAAATACCAATAATACTGAGATAAAGTGTTTTAAAATTACATAAAATATTGGGAGAGGAAAAGAAACAGACAGTTCAATATCAAACTAATTCATTCTAACTATCCTGTGTGGAAGACTACCCCCATAAATTCTAGATATATTTCTTGTTTCTAAATTCTATGTAGAACTTTTGCCAAAATGGACCATATGCTGCAGGGAAAAAGAAACAATTCTCCTAACATTTCAGAGAACATGAATTATGAAGAGTATATTTTCTGTTCTGAAAAAAAAAACAGATAAAACATTCTCCAATGTTTGAAAATTCACCAATGCTTCTCTAAAATAAAGAAAAAAATTTTAAATAATCATATTTTGAATTGGCTAGTCATCAAAAAATCAACATTTCAAACTCATGAAATAAAATAAAGCAAAAAAGTTAATGACATATCCATGGAAAGTCATTGATAGATAGATAGATTAATTCAATTTAAGAAAAACTGAGTAATGAATAAAAAGAATACAAATTAAGAAAATAGGAAATATAATATAGATAAATACAATAAAGAAAAATGAATAAAAACCAAAGTCACTCTTTTGAAAAGGCACTAGGATGACTGAACAAAAAAAAAGAGAGACAAATTACCAAACTGTATGAATAAAAAGGAATACATCAATGGATAGCCTGAAAACAGTAAAAACAGAAGGATATTAAGAGCACTTTAATAATGTATTTGAACAATTAATAAAATAATCTTTTTTAAAGCAATTTATAAAACCTGTCACAAAAAGAAAAGAAAAAAACTTGAAATAATCCATTAGATATAATGAATCTATAACTAAAATCTCCTTGAAACTAGTAAAGATTCAGGTATCTTCACTATTCAATTATTTATAGCATTTAAGAGAGGAACATAATGACCAGAACACACAAAAAATTAAGAGAATGAAAACAAAAGTTAACATTTCCCAGCCTATTTCATTCAGCCTGGCCTTGACTTCAACACCTGGCTAAGGATGTTGGAAAGAAGGGAAAGTTTCAGCCAGTTTCTCTCATGAATAGGAATGAAAAACACTTAAACAAAATACTGGCAAAAACAAATCCATCTACATGCAAAGAAGAATTAAAAATTACTGTAATTTTTCAGAAAGAATTTTTTTACTTTTGAAAAAATCAGTGTTTTTTATAATTTAACAGAATAAGGGGGAAAATTATGATGATCATGAATGACACAACCCAGTTGATTAAAGTGACAGGTTCATGACAAAAGTGTAAACTAAATCAGGAATAGAAGAGTCTTAAACTAGAGGTGTGGCCCAAGTGGTAGAGCGCCAACCATGAGCAAGAAAACTGAGTAAGAGGGTAAGGCCTTGAATTCAAGCTCCAGTATACACATACACACACACACACACACACACACACACACTTTCTCTCTCTCTTTTTCTCTCTCTCTCTCTCATATACACATAACAAGAAAATCTGTTAACGAATAAAGTATCTCTAAAATTCCTACTATCAAATTAATCCTTAACTAAATATTGATAAATACTACTTTTTTCCATTTGGATATATAAGTGATGGTAGTGCCTACTAGCACTTCCATAAATTACGTAGCTCTAGTCTCTCCTCAACGAGGCAAAGTAAAAAAAGAAGCAAGATTAAAAAAGAAGAAACAAAATTATTCCTATTCATTTTGATATAATTATGTATGTAGAAAACTGAAAGAAGCCATAAGCTATTTAAAGATAATATGAATATGTTTTAAAATTAAAAGCAGAAAGAAAGGAAAATAGTTGTATTTTTTATACCACTAAGTGATTTCTTTGTGTCCCTAAGGGTGATTGATTATACAACTACAGATAACAACTGGAAGACAGTTTCTCCAACGTTTACTCCCATATATCAGTATTCCAAGGACCCAAAATGATCATTAAAAAATATCAGGTTTCTGGATTTTTCTCATTACTTTTGAATAGAGATCTGGAGGAATGAGTTTCAAGAATGGGACTATTATCCAAGACCTGAGAAATTCTAACATGTGAGCATAACTGCCCCAAACTAAGCATGAGATCAGCCATAGTGAAAGCAACAAGGGGACTGACTCATCTCCGAAGCCACTGGTGATCCTCAAACACATGTGCCTAAAAGAGGGGGCTCAAACTACATATCTATATACTAAACGTGAAGAGTTGAATTTGTAAAACGTCTATAAATAGGTAAGCAGTTCTGAACATTTATAAGGGGCAAAAAAAGGATGCATACAAAGAGCCTGAGAAAGCAGCAGTCCGGTTAAGACAATCTTCAGAAAGCATGTGACATTATCTTCAGGCCTAAAACATGGGTATCTACTTGTTTTTCAAGATTCTGGGACCCAGAATGCTTCTAAATACAAGTGGATTCAGAACACAAGTGTGAAACAGTTTGTTGTAACTGGACGTGAGGACCACCAGATCCAAGTGGACACCAGACCGGAGAGGTCACGAGGGAGATTTCTGTTTTTCTCAGAGGGCAATGGAAATCTGAAGGGTTTAACACTGGAAAAATCGTGATCATACTTGTGTTTATCACAGCCTTTGTAGGAATCCTGGGTATGCAAGAAGTAAAACAGTAGGAATTTCACTGTAATAGCTCAGACAAGAAAAAAGTAATCTAGGACTGGACATGAGGAAGAGATAGTAGAATGGTCCCTGCCAGGGAAAGCTCCACAAAGACTTGACCTTTGACTGAACAAGGAAGGCTGAGCTAAGTTCTCTCAGAAAAAACAGAATAGATTAATTCCCTTCCCCTCAAAGTAGAAGAACCAGGAAAACTCACTCTTTCTTTTTTTTTTAATTTATTTTATTTTATTTGTGAACATACTGTACAGAGGGGTTACAATTACATGGGCAGGATAATGCATACATTTCTTACCAAGCA
>NW_012267313.1:10934906-10989294 GCF_000151885.1 Dipodomys ordii | reverse complement strand
AGTATAATGCTGGCTGTAGGTTTGTCATATACAGCCTTTATTGTATTGAGGAATGTTCCATGGATTCCTAATTTTTCCAAAACCTTCATCATAAAGGGGTGTTGGATCTTCTCGAATGCTTTTTCTGCATCTATTGAGATAACCATGTGGTTCTTATCCTTGCTCCTGTTGCTGTGATGAATAATATTAATCGATTTGCGTATATTAAACCAGCTTTGCATCCCTGAAATGAATCCTGTTTGATCATGGTGTATGATTTTTTGGATGAATTGTTGAAGTCGGTTGGCCAATATTTTGTTGAGAAGTTTTGCATCAGTGTTTATCAAAGAAATGGGTCTATAGTTCTCTTTCTTTGATGAGTCCCTGCCTGGTTTTGGGATGAGGGTTATGATGGCTTCATAGAATGTGTTCGGTAGTGAACTTTCTCTTTCAATTTCATTGAAGCGTTGGAGGAGTATTGGTGTGAGCTTTGCTTTGAAGACCTTGTAGAATTCCGCTGTAAAACCATCTGGTCCTGGACTTTTCTTAGCTGGAAGGTCTCTTATTGCTAAAACTCACTCTTTCAAAAGCATAAAAACATGGGAACTTCTTACGCATACAGAGTGGCATTTTTACTTTCTAAGCGAAACCCCTAGATACTTTATGTTGGATAAATTTCAAAATAACTGAAAATAAAGTATGGGATTTTTTTTTGACATTGTGTTTACCACAAAGTCCAAAGGAACTCGTTTCCTCTACAGGAAGAATTTGAAATTAGAAAAAAGAAGGAACTCTTTTAACTTTAGAGGCCCCATTTAACAATTCTTCCATTGGAGGCATTCTAGGACAAATGGAATGAGACTACATCTATTATTAAAATTGTACAAGAAAGACATGGTGAAATGCATATTATCCTTGATTGGGCTGTCCATTCAGATAGCTAAAGACAGGATACGTGTGATAATAAAATCTTAAATCTATGAAAGTAATTGCTTCTGACATCTCCAACTAGGCAAACAGGGATGTTCAGTAACAAATTCTAAGCCTAATGAAGTGAGAAGTACACAGTGTAGATGCAAATTAAAATCTACTTACCAAGAACACTCAGTAATTTTCTTTATTTTTTGCGTATCCTACCTTATTTTATGTGAAGGTAACTATTGGGAAGTCACCCTTGCATGGTTTAAATCAGCATAATAGATCTGTTATTAACCACAAGAAATGGTCATCCAGTGTTTCTAATCTGATACCGAAAACTCTGACTTTGAAAGGGCTATTTTTAGATCCTTTTTAATGATTATTGTGAAATAATAAAGCAGGTGGAATGCAGTTAGAAAAGGGATCTACTTAAAATAATGACTGTTTACCCTACTGCTTTGTGGGGCAGCATTTGTTCTATTTTATTTTCACCTTTATCTCTTACACATTAAAACTTTTTGAAGGACCAATTTTCCTTTCAACTATAAGACAAGTGGGATTTTTTATATCATGAAGATAAATAAATTTGCTTCCCAATGATCATCTTTCACTTCTAATATGGATTGTTTGTAACTTGGTTAACTTTGGAAAGAAAATCTCCAATAAGACACAACTCAACCCAAAATATGACTTACACTCTTTTTTATATTACCTCTGAGTCAAGTAAAATACGAAATACATCTTCTGTGACATAGAACTTTCAATAAGAATACAAGACATTATTAAACATATTGCAGCAATAAGTCATATATCATTCAACAACCAATTATATTTTGGCAGCTCTCATTTAGACTTTTGCAGCTCAGATGTCTCTCTGGCTTTGGAAAATCAGATGAAATGTTTTACAAACAATTCTACTTGTCCTGGGACAAGTAAGAGTTCTTTTACAACTATTTTTTGCAAAAAATGGGGGGAGGAATGCATTAGGCATACAGTATGGTTTTTTTTCAAATATAAATTTGATTATTGCATTGCAAATGAGAAAAATAGCACAATGTTATCAGGCAAAATTGGAGCCAGATGCTTTGGATTTGAATCATTGCTTCACTGCTTCCTGTGTTACTCTGTCCAAAAAAAAAAGTCATTTACCATCCATGCTAGTTGTCTCATTCTTAAAATGAGAAAATAATAGTTACCAAAGTGCCAAGTATGAATAATGGGAATGCATCAGATACAAAATTGGTTCTTAAATGCTAGTACTAATATGATGGGTTGATAGGATACTGAAATAGAAAAATACATGAAGAAATTTAAATAAACTATGTAGTTCAGTTAATAATAACGTGTCAGTACTAATTCATTGATTTGACAAGCATACACTATTAATCTAAGATGGTAATAATAAGGGAAACCCAGTGCAGGGTCAGTGGGTTGTACATAGTTCTTGCAACTTCTCTCTAAATTTCAGACTATACTAAAAATATTTTTAAACATCACACCCATAATTTTTTTCCTTTTCTAGTATATGTTAATCTCCTAAGGATTTTCTTTGAACTGGTTGGTAGTGTTATATATGTACACCAAATTCTTTTGTATAAAGAAAATATAGTCTATTTTCTTTATATAAAATATAATCTATTTTCTTTATATAATAACATATAATATTATATACTATAGTATATAAAGACTGAAGAGTCTCAGTTATATCTCCTATTATAGTA
Organism: Dipodomys ordii; assembly: GCF_000151885.1. NCBI lineage: Eukaryota > Metazoa > Chordata > Mammalia > Rodentia > Heteromyidae > Dipodomys > Dipodomys ordii. The sequence goes on along the minus strand of NW_012267313.1, from coordinate 10,986,676 downwards.
AGAAACTCAGAACAATTTTTTAAAAACTAAACAATGGAAAACATCAAGTGACCTATGATGGCATTTTTTTGTCCCTCCAAACAGACTAAAAATGGATTTGAAATTTCATAGACTTTCCAATCTATTTAGAGTCATAACCAAAGAAAGAAGAAAGAAAGAGAGAGAAAGAAAGGAAGGAAAGAGAGGAGAGAGAGAAAGAAAGAGAGGGAGAGAAAGAAAGAAAGAAAGAAAGAAAGAAAGAAAGAAAGAAAGAAAGAAAGAAAGAAAGAAAGAAAGAAAGAAAGAAAGAAAGAAAGGGAAAGAAAAAAAGAAAAATTATTTGTTTAGTGGCAACCATAGAGCTGTTATGGGTCATTTCTCCACCTCCCTTCTTTTCTTCTACTCCATGCCATAAAAACTGCCACTGAATATTTTCACAATAAAAAAAAACTGCCACTGAATGTCAATTATGTCAATAACTGGCTTGATTTCACCAGTATCACATTGATATCTATGAAGTTGCAAAAATAAATGTAACCTAGAAGTTCCTAGTATTAACATACTATGAACTCAGGCAAATTATTAAGATACTCTGAAGTTCTCATAGCAGCTAGGAAGACAAGGACAAAGAATGTTGGTTAAAGAACTTGACACTCCATGAACTTGGAATCACCTCTGCCCGTTTCTCGGTGGGATACTGCCCAAAGTTCTTATGACATGTAAAATCAAATTTTTAACAAAGCCTGCAGATACACATTTTTTTAATCTGTGACTTTCCACCAAATGTAAAGAGAGGGAAATAGGCCTTGGTCCAATCATCAGTGCTCAGAGATCAGAAGTGATCAGCGAAACAGGGCCTGAGAATGAAATCATTCCAACATAGGGAGCAAGTGCTCAGCACGGTTAATGGACTGCCCTGCTGTGCCCTTGGTATTCGGGGGTGAGAAATGTAAAGGAAAATGAGCTATGATTCTTGCTATTAAGAACGTGAGGATTTGTTTTGAAAATTGAAACAAACTAGGTGAAGGGTACCAAAGAACTGTTATTAGTGATTTCATTGAGTTATTGAGCTCTTCCTACTTCTTAATTGACCAAGAACATGGCAAATAGGATCCCATTTAACAGAGTATGCGACAGGGAAACTGCATCTTCTAGAGAGTTGAAGGTACTGACTCCAGGTCTACATGCCTCACAGGCATCAGACGGCCTGTATTCAAATTAGAACTGCAACACTAAAGTCTGTGCCTTTAACTCCATCTGAAAAACTCAGGGTCAAACTTGTAATACCCTTCCTGAAACCAAAGAACAGGAGGTATTTTCTCTGGCACATCTCAGTAGCAATGAAGAATGTACTCCAGGAAGAAAATATGAACTACAGAGCCTATGCATCAATGCCTAGAACTGCCCCCTGAAGATGACACTGTCACGAAAGTTAGTTGTATAGTGGATGTGGTATAACAATCTTCCAATGATTGACCCAATGGGGTGGCAACAAGAGCCCAGCTGACATGGAAAGTGCAGTGCCATTCAAGATCCTCAACCATTCTGCACATTCCTGAAGTGTTACCATGATAAAATGTTCAGTTGTGCACAGATAACCACAAAGCCAGCCAGGGGGAAACATGACTTTCAGAACAATGTTTCAAGGTCAAATGTTACCCAACTGGGCAAGAACCTTGTAGAACTCTTGGACTGTAAATGTACAGAGCCAGATCCTCAAGGTTGCTGAGAAAGTTCAAATTAGGTTGTTGAAGACAGGGTTCTTACTAGTTTTGTTAGCAAATTTCTCTAGGATGTAGTCAGCTCAGAATACTCAGCAAGAGGAAATTTCCAGCAGCAGGCTCAGAGACTGAACAGTCACAAGTTAAGAGCTATTCTCTGGTCTAATGCAGACTTAGCTTTTATCCCAGCGAGTTCTTCTCTGTGAAGGTTAAAATACACAACTGCTGCTGGACAAGTTCCAAGTCTACTGGAGAATCCCCAAAAGTATCTCCACTCCCTATATCCTCTGGGACAACTATTGATATTCCCTAAAGAAACTTTGCCCAAAGTACTGAATGGACGTGGGCAAACAATATTTATGTAGAGTTTATGCATATTCTTTTGTGACTGAACTTCTACTAAACTAAAATTGAATGTAGCTAATGAGCTGTTTTCCACGTTGCCATTTCCTTGAAAGGATGTTTAGTTTTACAGAGAGGTAGGTTAATATATTAAGATATTAACTCAAGATTTTATTTAGCCCTATACTTTTTTATTGTTGCTCCTCTTTGTTCCATTCCAATAAGGCAGCCAAGCCCTCTGTGTTGCTGTTCTCAGAGAAAACTTTTGATTCAAACATAACCTGAAAAAAAAAACAGAATATCTTCATTCCCTAAGAAGATGAAGCTCAGTATCATTGAGGGGCAAAGAGAAAAGTGCTGTGAGTTGGGAAAATGGGAAGCAATACTGGGAAGCTAGGCATTGCTCTAGAAAGGAGGTAAATGGAGAGAGCCATTAGTAGTGAAGGTACACATCTCACTTCCACAGTATAGTTGGCTCCTTCTATCCATGGAAATTATCCACTTAAAGCATTCAGTTGGCAGCTAGATATAAGCAACTCATGCCTGTAATCCTAACGACTCAGGATGCTGAAATCTGAGGATGTGGTTTGAAGCCAGCCTGAGCAGAAAAGTCTGTGAGACTCTAATCTCCAAAAAGTCAGAAGTGGAGCTGTGGATCAAGTAGTAAAGTGCCAGCCTTGAGCAAAAATGCTAGAGCCCCATCTCTGAGTTCACACCATATGAGTGTGTGTGTGTGTGTGTGTGTGTGTGTATGTGTTTGTACATGTACATTGAAATAGGGACAGATGGAAGAGAATGATAAAAGGGCTGACATTTACTCATAAACTAACATGTTGACTTAAAACACCTTTGTACACCTACTTTTCTTATCCTAATTATTTACATGGCATTTGCATTGTATTCAATTCTAAAGGCAATCTCGAACTGGCTTAAAAATATATGGAGAACTTATATGGGTCATATGCAAATACTGCAGCATTTTATATAAGAAACTGGGCCACCCCTGATTTGGGGTGCCACGGGGATTCTGAAGTCAACACCACATACACATAGACTAAGGAACAACTGTACTTTGAAAGGTAGCAAACCTCCAGATGAAATGGTTGCCAGGAATATCTAGAAGGATGGATTCTAAGAAATGGATCTCCTGGCTCAGACAAACATGATCATAACCTACTTGGCATTGGGATTTCGGACATATTCACAATTGAAGACCAGTAGGGCACAGGCACCAGCAACTTGAGAACTTTTCCAACTCTTCAGGGACCATTGTAGTTTTTGATGTCTGTAGAGCCCCTAAGTGACTGAGATACAATTGCCTATCAACTTGGAAGATGATTTTGTTTCATTTAGAGCATGTGGCACTTCTCCCATACTTGGAACAATTTGAACTTCAGTGTAGTTCTGGTTCTACTCCAGACCCATTTCTTTCCATTGCGTCTGCCTTCAGAAGCTTTTTTGGTGCAAAGAGTTGCCATTCACCAAAGCAGCTCATGAATACAATACATCTTGATCAATGTCACCCCTTCCCACACCTCATCCACCCTCCCAATCCACCCCCTCCATCACTTTTCCTAATTTTGAAGGTTATGTATTGAATTTTTTGCCACTGTAGAAAACACCTTGATCTGTGTCATTCCCTTCAACATTTTCAACCCCTTTCACCCACTCCTTCCCTTATTTTTCTTCATTTTGTGGTATACATATGTATTTATACACACACACACACACACACATATATATATATATATGAATTCTTAACTGCATTCTCACTACCTCCTTTATAACACTAGGTATGTGGCTAGAACATCATAAATAGTTTTACTGATAATTCCTTGCTATAATGGTTACCAACATCTTATGTTAATATGTGCCAGAAGGAAATTCTATGCCGGTTCTCCATCAGGAGCAAATTAAAACATCACCCTACACATTTGTATTCAGCCCCAGTATATATAACCTTTGAAATAATTGTTGCTTAATACATGTTTAAATGATTTAATTTAAAAACATCAAAGTAAAGACATATTATAAAGAATTAAGACATTTAAAAATTATAATGAGGATTTTAACTGTATTTTATTGTTATTGTAGAGGTGATGTACAGATAATGAGTCCATTTCTTGTTAAACCATGTCACCTTTCCCTCACTTTCTCCCAATATTTCCCTCCTATCACTACCCACAAAATATATATAGCTCATTTTCCACATAGTGTCTAGAGAGTACCACTGTTGTATTTGTTCACCCTTTGTTCTACTTTTTCTGTCCCCCTTCTCCCATCCCCCCCATTTTCCTCCCAAAGACAAATAAACTAGCAAGACAAAAGGAAAAGACAACGAAAACAGCAACAACAAAAAACTCTTGTCTCCTTTTCTTGAAATTCATTTCATCAAATATTATTTTATATGATCATATGCTTCTCTCTTCTTGCCCTCATTCCAATTCTGCCACCTCTGTACCTCAGACACAGTCACACAAAGATAAATTCATACCCCTGGGCTTGCATGTGATAAAAAGGTTGTTAATTTCCAATTAAAAAAAAGAATTGTCACTCAGAACTTGAATATGAGCAGCATAAAGATTTGTCTTCACTTACATATTCAACTAAAGATGCCAAATAATTTGCCAATTCATTACCTTTTGAAGAATATCCTGGAAAATTTGAGCTGAAATTAAGTGAAACTTTTGCCAAAAGGAACATTTAAATTTTGCTTTATTGAGCCATTAAACTAATATATTCTCTTCTTTTAAGTGTCTAACGTGCTATGTTTGATTCAAAGCAATCTTCCAATTGTTTTACCATTAGCTTGAAGCAAAGGAAAATGAAATGCATGGCAAGGCATAAAATTGGCCTTACCAATATCTAAGCTTGGTTCAGCCGTGACCATTATCCTCAACATTCTTATAGTCTAAGTAAAACAGCCATAAAATCAGGTTATTGTTTTTAATTTTACAACCCATGATTTATTTTGTTTAACTTCAGCGACAGTCTGTGATCCCAGTAAGTGTCTTCAGTTAGGAAATGCAAGCAGGAAATCAAGGCCCAGAAGTCATTAGTTGTAGCACAGATTCATCTCATTTATCTTCCTGTGTAACCACCAGAGTGTGAGCCACGTGATTCCTATTACATAAACTAACAATGGCAATTCTGAATTGAGAATAGCTTATGGAATGAAACAGCTCTTATACACTGTTGGCTTAAACCTCTATAGCAGGCTTTCTCTAGACACAAAATAGTTAGGACCTTTGTTCTGTATAGTAAATTTAATGCTTCCCTAAGGGAAAAAAAAGTACATAAGAAAGTTAACACTGATAACTGCATTAGTCCACGTTTTGTAGTTTGAAAGACCTAATCTTTAAGAGCTGTGCAAACTTGAATCATTCTATTTATCTCTTTAAACCTCAACTTCCTCATCCAAATAAGATGGAATAATAATACTGTCTACCTAAGTGCTGTTATAATTAATAATGTATGTAAAATACCTGCTACAACAAGTTATCAATGTTTGTCATTATTGTGATTTATTTTCTTGGTGGGACTGGTGGTGATAGTGGTGGATGTATGACAGAAGGAAGGAAGGAACTATTCATCCTATTAGCTGGCTCCTTAGTAGAAAGGACACTCCTTTTCCATACTGCAAGGCTAATATGCTTTGTCAAAATAAAATATGACCTAGATTTTTCCAGAGCATTATTTTCAGATATGTTTGAAGCAACAAATGAGAAAATGTATAGATCTTACTTATTTATCTTTACTTCCTACGTTGCTTATCAATCATGGTACAGCAAATTACCTGAATCCATTCAAGTATGTTTCATGTTCAGGAATGTCTTAGATGAAAAGGATGAATCCAAATTTGTCATGGGATTAGTAGAGTCAGAGGTCACCTAGGCTGCAGTCACTTACAGAAAATAGAGAAACCATTCTTAGTGTGGCACAACAGTTAACAAGCCTGTGCTAGTAACTACAGCTCTCTGCATGTGGACCTCTCCAGACTGCTTAAATGTCCTCACATAACACCAGCTGACTTCCCACAGGGCTGAAATCCCTTTTACGACCTTGCCTCAGAAGATACACAGTCATTTCTGCTATAATTTTTATGTACACAGGTCAACCTTGTTTTATTGTTGGGGACTGAATACCAGAAGATAAGGTGATTAGAAGTCGCTTTCATAGTTAACTACCACACACACTTTCTGACATACAAAAACATTTACCTCAGGCCATAGTTGCCAAAATTCTCATCCCAAGACAGCATCTGCTCAAGCTCAAATCTAAACTTTCAGTGTCTGGATGACATCCAGATACAGATGAGGATATATCAGGTGTAGTTTTTCAAATAACTCCCCTCTAGCAGAATGTCTTTTCAGCTAAAAAAAAACTATAGCTAGAGGGGCACGCTATCTGCCATGTATATACCAAGATAAAGCATGGAAGAGAGATAAGATGACCATTACAGACACTCTCATTCTGATGGGATAAAAAAGAAGGCATTTGCGAGTCACTGACAAATAGAAATTCGGAAAAACAGCTGAACACAGGTTTCTAGTGCCCGGGTTAAGGTTCAGTCCGGCTTCTCCCTGGGGATGATTTTCCATAATTGTTAACTTCTCCATGTGGACCCTCTTTTGTATAGCACCCCACTCCTTTAAAGTACCAAATTCTGTAAGAGTTGCCTCTTGCTGTGTAACAAATTTATCCAAAATTAGGTTGCTTCAAATAACAGTGTCTATTATCTCTCATGATTTCTGTATACTGCCAGGGCAGATTGACTGAACAGCTCTAACTCAACAGTATTCAGGAGGTTGCAGGGATTTGTTGTTGTTGTTGTTGTTGTTGACTCCGATTAAAGAACCCAAAAGTTTGACCAAAGCTGAAGGATCTTCTATGGCTCATTCTTATGCTGAGCGAGTAAGTCCTTTTCCCTCTGGGCCAGCCCATGGCCTGCCTGAGTATACCTCACCTTCTCCAAACTGACCCTAAGAATGGGTGGAAACCACAGTGCATTGGGGGAGTTTTTCTGAAGTCACACGTGATCATTTCTCCCATGTTTCACTTGTCACCCAGGCCAGGCCTTCATTCACATAAGGACTTCAGGAGAGCATGGATACTAAGGGTCACCAAAATCCCTCAATCACTGTCCTCTCCCCAAAGAGAAAATTTAGTAAGCCTTTCCCTAACTGGAAAATGTATATATTTTATAGTATAAAAAGGCCTACTAAATAAGTTTCTTTATATGTCATCTAAGAAAATGACAACAGAAAAGCCTTTTCTCTAAATTGAATAGATGTACATTTATATTTTATATTATAAATAAGCTGGTTAAATCAAATCTTTTTACATAACCTCTAAGAACTTTTCACCAGGAAAAAAAAATTCTGTCCATAGTCAAATCTAATAAAAAGAGTTTGAAAGGAATAAGCTACAAGTTCCATGTCTCAGGGAAGGCTGGCTACCTAGACAAGAGTCACAAGAGTGGCATTAACCCAGGAATTTATCAGAATTGGGGATCTGATACCTAATATATAAGAAGTAAATTAGATGGCCTATTAAGAAATAATTCACCTTTCAAGAATAGATATACATTAACCAAGATTCCAAGAGACAGATGTATGAAACAACACAATAGTAATTGCTTTGTTTAAAATGAGGCCTAAACCCTAGTAGAGAGTGTCTGTGTGTGCTGATTAGAGACATTCCTGTAAATGTGTATGCAAGGGGAGCACAAGGGACCTACACACAGTAGGGGGATTTATATGACTGTTTCAAGCTCTCAGAACCATACACTGAAATTGCTACTTGTGGGAATAGACCTGCAAAAATTCACTCCTAGGTCAGGTTGCCCTGTAGAAATCATGGAGAAAAACCATGCTTTCCTCTGTTCTTCCACCTTTTCAATATTTCCATCACCCACCTACTTCCATTGATTATTTTTCTTTACATTCACTGCCTTTCGTCATACTATAGACAAATTTACAGCCACTGAGTCATTGGAAGACAGGGCAATTCAGTTCTTGTTTGTTGGTTTTGACTTGTTTCCTTACCTTCATATACCTGAAAGGGATAAAATATTACCATCAATACTCGGATAAAGGACAATAATGAATCTAAGTAGGGCTAGAAGGAGGTGACTGAAAATGAAGTAGATGCATCATGTTCTTATGTAGAAGAAAAGAAGCCCACCATCATCACCATTTCAAGAGTTACACTTGAAGATAAATTAGTATATTTCTAAAGTGATTTGTTAAATGTGCTTATGGTTTAACTCGGAGTATTTTTCTTGATTCAGGCTTTAATAAGGTATATCCATTTACCTCCAAACGCTGCATGTCAATTTTGGTTGAACTTGGATCAAGGCATGCTGGATTATATAACAGGTATACTAGCCTGAGAGGCAGAAACCCACTAATTGGCCCTGTCTTTTCCATTTCACTGACTAACTTACACATAACCACTGAAGCCCAGGCAGCCTTTGTAAGTTTTTTTCCCCTCCCACCAGGAACTCGCCTACATGGTGATCTTACGAGCTGCATCATTTTGTTTTGCATTTTGTACCTTTTATATGAGAAATCAAACCAGTCACCAACATTCCTCTCTGGTTTCTAACCGGAATTTGAAGCCATCTACTTCTCTACATTTTCTGAAGTTTCCATTCATCATGCTTGGCATCCCTTCCTGCTTCCTAACTGAACGTCAAGCATAAGTTTTCCCTGGCCTTATACTTTTATGAGAGATCTGGTATCTTTCAAACATTCAACATAATTGATGTTAAAATTGTAAAATTGCAGTAACTTTACCTAGACACTTTCCTTTCTCTTTATAAAAAAAATTTAATGTGTGCTCTTTAAAATACATTTACACTTAACTCTGTCCCTAATTGGCCTCTCCCCTTTCCAAATGCACTCAGTTTTTTGTTTCGTTTTGTTTGTTTTTTTTTTACTTTGACTTAATACTCTCCAATTTTGAATTGCAACAAAAATAACAATTTGCAACTATAAAAAGACCAAGGCCATTGAAAGTACCACCAAAGTCACACAAATTAGTCTAATAACCGTTCATAGGAAATTCAGAGTTTTAGAGAAGTAGGTGTTGTTTCATTTTAGAAAATGCTCATCATACTTATTTATATATTTATTATGTTCTTCATAAGTGTTTAGTGGTGAGTGTTTAAGGTTTATCTCCAATAAACCACCAGAAACCTGGAAGTGGTGCTGTAGCTCAAGTGGTAGAGCGCTAGCCTTGAGCTGAAGAGCTGAGGGACAGTGCCTAGGCCCAGAGTTCAAGTCTCATGACCAACAAAAAAAAAAAAAGAAAGAAAGAAAAAAACTCAGGGGCAAAGTTGTATCCTTTAACTGTAAAGGGCAAGAGCATGTGTGTGGGGGGGTATGTGTTGTATGTGAATGGTGCATATTTAGCATATATGCCATGTTGCATGTGTCATGTATGTAGCACGTACCTGTGACACCTATGTCCATGTAGAGTGTCCATGGGTGTGTGGTATGTGTGTGTGATGTGTGTATGCTGTATGTGGTCTTGTGCATGTTTTTGGTGTTTGTTTTATTTTGGGTTTTTTTGTGTGTTTTTGTGCATTGAGAGGCTCTTTGCAAGGCCTCTAGGGCTTTGAGCCCTTTGATTTGAACCTCAAGCAAAAGACAAAAAGCCCCAAACATATCATAAAATGTAAAGGGCTAGGTAAGTGAGCAGGCCAATGTTTGATGTATCTATCTTCTAGCACAAGTAGTACATTATGTTTTATCAATCTATCCATTAATACAGTAGTATGATCCCTTAATAAGAAATCTCGATTTCTTAACATAAACTCAAGGAACTGGCAGCTTGAGATCCTAAGCAAGAACTGTCTGTGGGCACTGAACTTAATTTGATTGTGAGATGCACATAAGGAATCGGCAGTTACAAAACTATGCTATAGTCCTTTGGCAGGAGGGAGAAAGTTCTAATGGAAGATAAAGGGTGATCACCAAAGCATTCCAAGCAATGTTGACCTAAGTGGACATGTAGTTGGTGGTTGGCCCATAAAGAAGCAGTAGAGGAATTTGAGAAGTCTCAACACACATAAAGGCTCAGCACAATGAGCCATCAAAATAAATTTCAGGAAACCCAGAGGGTAAAGATGGAGGGAGGAATGAGAGATAAAACCCCAGTAAGAAAATGGGAACAGGTTGATTTTCCTCAAAACCTAATCTGAAGCCCACCCAAAGCACAACGATCCACAGTAACCGTTGAATAAACATTCAATGATTTTAGCAGCTCTCTAGGCTCATTCCCTTTTGAAGGAGAACTATAGGAATCTTCATTGTAAACTACCTTTTCAGGCCAAGGTGGTTCTTACCAGAATAAAATGGAAGAACCATTGGACTAATGCAAGAAAAGTCAGATGAGCCAATTTTATGAGTTTGGACTTATTCCTACAGTGAATAGAAAACACATTATGGGATAAAGTGACAGAATTAAGATGTATGTATGTTTTTGATAGACCACTGTGACAATAATGTAGAGACTGGGCAAGTTGAGCAACAAAAGATATGTCTTCCTGTTTTCAGCTGTGATCATTAAGTTGAAGCCCAAGATGTCAGCATATTTAAATACAGAAATTACCAACTTATACACTAAGCTAAAATATCATCCAGATATATCCCCAATGTATGTGAGCCTACTTCACAGTGACTAACTGTCCCATTTTTACCCAAAATTGAGGGATTTTTCTCGGATACAGATCTTTAATACTAAAACCAGAGAAGTCCGAGGCAAACTGAGAAGAGCTAGTCACCCTATACTAATTATAATAATTACCAAGAATAATACCTATAGTAACAAACTGGGATACATATAACTCTTGATAGAGCTCTTTAAAATATGAGGATTAAAATAATTTTGGAAGGAAAAAATGAATATTGAAGAGAAGAGCAGAATCCAATCATTCATAGTTGTTTGTTTGTTTTCTTAAAAAAGGTAGCCCCAACCACACTATTGCTTGAATGAAATTTAAAACAGAAACAACAAATCAGGTAGATCCTTTTAATTTGTGAGAGCAGAGCTCTCAAGCATGATGTTGCAATCAGTAGAGGGGCGTGTTGCTAGGAAATTGTTTTTTACTACTCATAATTAAAGGACTGAGCTTGTAAATGATTTACTCTTAAAAATACAGAAAATCAAGGTTACTTCAATTGCATTCTGTTATACTTTCTTCAGGAGGAGAGAAAGTGGTGGCGTTATGGTAAACCTGCCCAGAATAACCACACTTCTGAACTGGCTCAGAAAGATACTCATTATTTTTATATGAAGGGAAAGAAACTGAGAGATTTTATTTGAGTAATAACTTCACCAATCACTCTGCCATTTCCCAAAAGAAAAAGAGGAAAGAAAGAAGAAAATTAGAAGATTTTACTCTAACTTCCCAGCTGTTTTACGATGACAGTTTTTGTTGTTTTGTTTTTTTTTACAGTGTGGGTACTATTGTTGTATCAAGGTAGACCATTTTCAATTTTAAGTACTTGCTTTACTAGTAAGGGAAAAACCATGAAACTAGTAGATCGAATCTGTGATTTCATGGATGTTGTTGTTTGAAGTATCACTAAAATCAAAGACAACTAGGAGGTAGGTAGTAGATATAAACTGGTATGACAATATTATGAAAATTACTCAAAAGTAGAAAATATGCTGTCTAAGAGAAAAAAGAAAAAAATATATGTCTATTTTTCAAGAAGAGCAATAAAATTATATATTTCAAAGTTGATTCCCTCAACTTAGTGAACACATAGAAAACTGCAGCTCATATATTCCTACCATTTACATTGTTATCTGAGTTAGATTTTTCCAGAGTAGCTAACTGAAAAATAAAGAAAAGATTAAAACGAAAGAAGGAAATTTAACTAAACAACAAATTGTGATTTAATTGTGATTTTCATTGTGATTTTTTAAACACCAATCAAATCACAAAGAATGTAATTTTCCAATAGCTATATATTAAGATCAAAAAAATATAGTAACACCTTAAATCTTTAGCTTGGTTACCTAGATTGAAAACAAAGCCTTTTAAGTCAAAAAACGGAGGAGGAAGAGAAGGGGAAGGAGGAGGTGTAGGAGGGGGAGAGGAGGAGGGGGAGGAGGAGGAGGAGGAGCCACAATTGTTGTTACTTGTAGCTTTTGTTTTTTTGCCAGTCCTGGGGCTTGAACTCAACTTGAACCATAGTGCCACTTTACCTGAGTAGTTTATTGGAGGTGAGATTCTCATGGACTTTTTGGCCCTGAGCTGGCTTTGAACCACTATCCTCAGATCTCAGCCTACTGAGTAGCTAAGATACTAGCTCACCTATTTTACAGTTGTTAAAACACAGAATTTGTTTGGAAAATAGAATCCATTAGCTTGTACCCAGGCTATTTTCTAAGCATCTTACAAGTCTTTCTAAAACTCTTGCAGAACTCTTTAATTCAAAAAAATAGGCTTTAGGAAATAACGAAATGCTGAAACAAGGATACAGATTGACCCACTGTAACCATGAGATGTATAAGACACTATATTGAAAATGAACTTTACAATGTGGGGGCGGGGACGGAGGAGTTGGGGAGGTGGAGAGGGAAGGGATAATAAGGGAAAAACAAAGGAGGGGGTAACAATGCTAGATAGGAATGTACTCGTTATCTTACTCATGTAACTATAACCCCTCTGTACAGTATCTTTACAAAAAAATTTTTTTAAATAGGTTTTAAAATGCCTGCTGTCAAATTATGTTTTCTCTTCTTTACAATCTGATTTTTTACCATGAGACCACATTTTCAGTTGAACCCCCTGATGCTTGATTTTCTGGTTGAATAAGTGCAGTACTTCCGCATTTGAGAAAAATGTATCAGACTGGACTTCCATGCTCAAAAATGTTTCTCCTTAGGTTAACATGATCTTTCTTCCCTCCTCCCCAACAAAATAGCTTTTTGTAAATTAAAAAATAAAATAAGAATGTGTAACATTGCAACTCAACTCCAAATTCATTCTCTCACCGGTCAAGTTTGTTATGGCTCTATTTCAAAAATCATGTTTTTATAATCTATAGGAAGTCCGCAATTAAGAAAATGAATCTTTTATCCATTTATTTCTAGAAGAGTAAAAACCTTACTGCTGCCTGTAGATTTCTAATATTTTTCGATGTGATTTCACACACATCAATGTTCCAGTGAGACTATAATATTTGTGATGACACATAACCACCAAGTGGGTCCTTAAATGTCATGTGTCACAGAGACACCTGTCCCTAAAATAAGATCTCCAAGAAATAGTCTTACTACTATTAGTTTTCTTTGTCCTACTAGAATTGCATAGACTTGCATAATAAGAATAACGCCAAGTGCTATAAGCAAATGCTTCGGTTTGAATTCCCTTTCTTCCACTGTGACTTTGGAGTATTTGCTTCACCTCTCATTATCATACTCAGTAGAGTCAAGATTATCAGAGAACCTGCCTCATACAGTTGTGTTATGGAGACAGAGTTAATACAGGCGGCGTACCTTTTAAGAAAGTGTCTACCACATTGTTCTCTCAGTGAATTAGCTTTTTATTAAAACCAGTAACCTATTACTTTCCATCCTTATGTAAAACTATCTGAATTCACTATTTCCTAAGACCCCTTTCTTCAAAAAGTACACTGGATAATACTGAGAGAAAGTTCTCATTGAAGGCCCTCCATGAGTACCTGCACACAGCACTAACAGTGAGATGATCTGATCCTGGAATCATTCTCAGCTGTGACATTAAATTAATAGGGGATATCTAAAGGAGAATCCGATGTTTTCTTTCGCACTGATTCCTTACACTTCCTCATTTTTTTATCTCACACCCTCATCAAGATCTGTTCTCCTTAAGAAGGGGACGGAGACAGGTACTCAGAGATTTACATTTCTCAATAACCAAGATCTTAAGTGAGAAGCAGGGAAAATAAAAGGTTAAAAATATTAGAGGATTTTTAATATCATTCCTGACATTGGTAGGCTGAGGAAAATGTGTTAAAAGAACTTTCTGGTGCTGAGGATTGTGCAGTTCTTAGTGAATTATTATTTTTTAGTAAACGGGCTTTCAAATAGCTGATTTTGAAGATGGCTCTATGAAAAAACAAGGAAGCCATCATTTCATATTTTGTACTGAATTTGGAGGAGACATACGGATGTTTGTTGTTGAAATAAAAAACATAACTAAAAATAAAATTTTGGATGGTATTACTTGGCTTTTATTAGAGAATAATCACATATTTAGCACTTTGTGCTGTGAAGTGAATTGCTCCCACAAATAGATATTTCCTTTAACTTTTTTCCTCTTTATCTTCAGTCAGAGATTGCCATGTTTCTTGGGACCTCAAATTTATAATAATAAAGATATTTTAGTGCTTCATAATTGACAGGGTTTAAGATGGTCCCCTGAGTATTCTTAAGGATACCAAGATATATAATGAGTTCTCATGGCTTTTGGCCTCTTTGTTGGAATAAAAAGTAAAGAAAGGAAACACTCTTTTTACTCTCGTGCCCTTTGAAATAGGGGCTATTGCTCCAAAGGGTTTTTTTTTCCTACTATGTAAAAGTTTAAATAAAGAAAAAAATGTTCTCATACATTCCACATTGACACAACAATAGAAATAAAAATAATTCTATCCTGTCAGAGCATTGCAGAGTCTCCCGCCTTTGATTTAGTTTAGACCTAATCTCAGTGCCAAGAGATTTCAGGCTCCAGTAGAAGGGAAGAGTTTCAGAGCCTATCTGGTTCTGGACAATCTGAATGACGTTGGATGAGGTTCAAAGTGTTTAGTTGAACCTAAGATTGAAATATAGGATTATGCAGCCAACATTTTTCCTTTAAAAATTAATTCCATATATTCCTTTCTTATTATTAAGAAAACTTTCAGACTAGGCAGCATTCATGCTGGCTAGCTAAGCTATAAGCTGGGATTCCCCTTATAACACTAGATTGCCTACATTTTCCTCTGAAAAATAAAGACATTAAAGCTGCAATGATACTTGTAAATTATCCAGAGAAAACAGACAAAAACTGTGCTTTGTCCTCAATTAGCTAAATAATTCAAAATAAAGACTCCTTTCACCTGAAGTAGTGCAGATAATTAGAGCCTAAAATAGGTTTGGCTTCAATTATCTAGATAATCTACTTGTATGTTTATTTAGTCTAAAATTAGAGGCTTAAAAATGAATCAGCTTTCAAAAGGAAAGAGAAAACTAAAAGGACTTTGAAAACTCATTTGTAGGACAGTTTGACTTTAAAATGACCTGTTTGGGTGGGCTATTTGTAAACATATTTAGGAAACATTGGTTTTATTTACTTTAGATCTGTGTTTCAAAACTTAAAAAACATTAAATTCAAGAACACCTTTCCATCCTACCTATCACCACTCATCTACTTTTTTTTTTCAAGAATTTTCTAGGATATCAGATGACATTTATGAGCAAGAAAAACAAGGGCTTTTTATTTTCATCCTAGAAATTTTAAAAATTAAGATGTATTAACAGCAATGGAGTAAAGTATAAGGGAAGATTGTTTAGAGAACTATCCAGAGCTTACAGTGAGACCAAAGGAGGCTATTCTTAGGAAAGGAACACAAAGACTCAATGCATACGTGCATCTGATCATATACAATAATATGTATTGAGATGAACTCAAGGAAATGGAAACAAATGGTTTTAAATACATTAAAAAATAATTTCTATTGCACACACATTCAGCATACACACTCACATAAACACACACACATCCACACATAATGTATACCCCAAGGTGCTTCCAACATTAGTCCCATTATCAGGGAAATGCCAACACAAATCTGCAATGTGTAAAAACTATTACCTTATTTTTGACTGTGTGTAGGAATCATGTAGAGCTACCACTTAAATCATACTGTTAGCCAATTAAATCAGTCTTTACTACTGAGATGCAAGCATGACTTTTATCAAATCTCCCTGATGAATCCAGTATAAAGATATGATAGGGACACACTGTTTCAAACGGTGGATAGTTTTCCCAAACAATACCCCCAAAAGAACATATCAAAAGCCCCCAAATTGTCCCTCTTACCTCCACTCCCAATTTTCTCCCCTTTGGTGGGTTATTCCTACCACACTGAATTCAATCACTCTGAGAGTAGAAAACTCAGATTCTACATTATTTCAGTTTCTTTGCTATTTACTTATTCAACCAATTAATATTTTCTAAATAGTGACTACTGAAGTCTAGGCTTTGTGAAACTTATTAAAGCATATGTCTTCCCTTGAGGGAATCTCATAGTGCAATAAGGAAGATGGTCAGAAACAAAATTAATTACAGTACTGATTGACAAGTGCTAAAACAGAAGTGGCATGGAGAACTATTTTCATTGCATCAGGGACTGTTAGACAAAAAATAAATCCTATTTGAGTTGGTCTGGAAGGAGTAGATTTCCAAAGAACAGAAGTCCATATAGCTAAAATGAATTATAGCTCTGGGATTAGCCTACACAGGTACTATGTATTATTGCATGTATTATAAACTCCAGTGACCTTTAAGAAATTGGACTGTTGTTGAATCTCTATCAATCTAAGGAATGTTTTGGAATACATTTCATTTTTAAACTATGCATGTGTGTGTATGTTTGTGTTTGTGTGTGTGTGTGTGTACACATGTGTGTCAAATTATGCCATTAGTATCAAAAGGTAGGAAATGCCTGAGAACTGAAAGTCAGGTAATTGTTTTGAATTTAAAATTTTGAATGAATTTCTAGGAAACTCAGAAAGTCAGATACATTATCACCTTATCTTAGAGTCTGGGTAGATGTTAGATCAAAGGATATTATCTTAAATCATGTAGCAAACTCTAAGAAGACATCAATAACATGTTCGTAATATCTTTGACCTAGTAACCATACATCCATGCATGGCTAAGCTAACGATCTCTGTTTGTGCTACAGAAGATCTCACTTCACTCTTCATTCATGTCTGACTTTTGATTGGACTAACGGTGTATTTCCTCCTTGTAAATGCCATCTTGCTCAAATGCCATTCCCCAACACTTTCTTCCTCTTAGAACAGAAATGTAGGCATGCATCTCATTTTTCCTTTAGGATAAAGTCTGCATCTAACTTTTTTAGTTTCATTGGCATACTATTTCATTATCAGTTTACTTAACAACAACCAATATTGAAACTGAGGAGCAATTGTCCAAATATTCAGATGAGGAAATTCATGCTCCAGAGGTTAGCCTGTTCCCCTCAAGATTACACAACTAACAAGTATTCTAAACATTAGAGTCAAAATTGGAAATAGGCTGTGGCATGCCATATACCATTCATTACTCATTTCTCCTACTGAGAGAAAGACTCTGCCACGAAGTTTTGTTTTATTGGTAAGAGGCGTACTACAAACATATGCTTAATATCTTGCTTTTTGTTCTATTTCTGTGAATGAAGTCCAACTATAAACACTTGACACATTATGGATATATATGGGTACAGAATACAGACACCATCCCAAATGTCTAATTTTCAAGTCACTAGCTTAAGATGCAAAATATTTTCTACTAAAGAAACAATGCTATACAAAGCAGGTAAGGCATCACACAGGTGTCCACAAATTGCCTACTGAGCACACCGAGTGTTACAACACCAACAGCCACTACAATGCAATGTTTTGTTTAAATATATTTTTTAGTTTTGTTTCCTTCTGAGCCAGGTGCTGGGCTCCTTCATTTATGAGGAAATGAGGATGAGGAACTTTCCAGAACATGTAGCTGCTCCAGATATATTGTGCTAACAAAGGCCATAAATGTATGGGACACACTACCATCTGTCGTGTAAGTTCTCATATAATCAATTCTTGTTTTGTTCACCAATGTATTTCAGATTCCTTGGACAGGACTTCATACATGGTAGGTTCTTGATAAATATTTGTAAGTAAGAAATATCCACATCTTATGGCTCTACAGGCAACTTCTGCCCTTTTCATAACACCAGGCAAAAGACAGTAGCTAAAGACCAGATATGGTCATTTCCAAAAGAAGTCCTAAAAAATGAAAAGTCTGTGTTTCTGGTTTTTACTAGAATTACAACACACACACACACACACACACAAACACACACACACACACACACACACACACACACACACAAACACACACACATTATATATTTGGCCCAACAGCATTCAGACCATCTCAAAATCTTGAACCTCACAGTTTAAGGAAAACAGGATAGGAGACAGAATTCCAAAAGCTCCATCAAAGAGGATGTGGGAATGGAGAGGTAGACCCAGAAGTCAGAAGGGTTTTGTTGGTTTGTTTCTTAAAGTAAGACCACTTGGACCAATTGAGAGCTGACTGAGCACTCGACAAGTCATGTTCTCATGGAGGTGTTTGATCATCTGAGCCTTTCTGCCCTAAAAACAGCACAGGGTTATAAATTGAAGTTTCCACACAGAGAGGAAAACAACTGATTTAATTTGGATAGAAAGATATGTTATAAGGCAATGACTACGATCCCTCTAAGACTGCAGAGTTCCAAGAAAAGTAGAAATGCTTTCTTGAATTATTTCAGCATCAGCACAGTAGAAGCAGGGACTGGAGGAGTTGATCTTTCAGGTCATTCACTAGACCATGAAGCTAGGAATAAGGCCAAGTTTTAGTGAAACCTCTACAACGTTTTTTCCAATTTTCATGGGATTATTACATTAAATGCGTGAAAACCTGGATATATTTGGTGTCTTATCAATGTAGAGATCTGAAATAATTTCTCAAGGGAACAAATAACATTTCACTGAGTTCTTGGAGCAACAGGAAGTGAATACACATAAAAATAATTACCGGACTGAAAAGCCATTTCTCTAACCTCTTGTAAATCCTAAGTACTACTTATAGTAAGAATGTTCTTACAATTCTCTAAAATCATGTGTTATTTGCCTACTGGGCAAAAATTAACTGAACATGAAAATAGACTCCCATTTTAAGAACGCAACTGACTCAGGTTTGTATGTCATCATTTGTTTCTCTGGTTGTAAAGAAATCGGTATAACCTACAACAATATCATCAAGACAGGCACATAACATTCTTGCCTACTTAGGTCTTCCTGTTATGGACATCGGGGCTCTAAATATAAATCACAGTAGAAAAAAAACAACAACAAAAAAGCCTTTTGGAATGCAATATATTCAGGGGGAAAAGTGGCATCGTAAAATAAACACTGTGTTTGAGATTAATGATCTTGGCTTGGGTCTGAGCTTCCTAACACACAAGCACTATAATCTAGGAGAAAATATGACCTCCTTAAACCTCATCTTCTTCATTTATAAAACTAAATACAAAATAATATAAAAGAGTTATTGCAATAACTTACAAATTAGTATGTGTATACTCCTAGCAGAAGGGGTACTCAATGTTAAGGATTTCTTTTAGTTTCAGTTGTGTTTACCCAGTTGTTTTTCTTTACTAGCATCAACTAATTGTACAACAGAGGCTCATTCTGACTTGTCCACATATGTCAACAACATACCTTTCCCTCTACATTTTCCCTCATCTCTCCTCCTCCCTAGTTTATTTTTAACTTGTTTAAACATCTTCTAATGACAAAAACAGAGATAAGTGACAGCAATCTTCCAGATGTTCGTGGAAGATTGTAGAAAAGGAATTACAGAAGAATCGAACTTAGGGATGAATATACACCTCCAAGTTCACGAGTCCAAGTTTCATGTCTGAAACCAGTCCTCTCAAGAGCCACCACTGGCACATGAAAGCCAAAGTAGTATGGGATCCGGAGCCATCTCACTGATCCCTCACTGATCTCTAAAAAACAGATCTGACGGAATTACAACTAAGGCAACTGCAACTTTACCAGCCTTCTGGTGTATCTTCTAAATACCCAAATACAAAGGTCGCAGTTCCCATTCCAAGCACTGTGAAAACACTAGTTTTGTTTAATGTGTCTGAGAATTTCTGAGACCTGGGGCAACAAGGCCTACACACATGGTCCATTGTTATTTATTCCCTAATTTGATTGCCCCTGCTCTCTGCTCCCTGCTTCTCTTTGAAGTTGTTCTATCTCCTCCAATCTACATCTCTCTGCTCTCCTCTCTCCTGTGTCCCTTAAGGAAACAAGAATCTCAATTATTGTTTTGTATAACAGAACTACTGAACATTTTGGAATAATAGCAACAATTATAGTAAAGCTTAAAACATCTACACATTGAATTTCAGGTGTTTCTTTCCCTAGAAACGTGCCTCCCCTCAGTGTACACACATTTCGTATTGCCTACAAATGCTAAGTTGTACCCTCTAGCCAGGTTGCTGGGACCCTTCCTTCCAAACTCTTCTCAGACTTTCCTCTTCCTCACCTCTCTTCCAGAGCCTCCAGCAGAGAAAACTTAACTTCCTATCACATTAGAGAGCTTTCATTCTTCTGTTCATGATCTCCAAATTAGACTGTCCAGAGGGTCTTTAGCCTACTTTTCATTGACAGTACAACTATTAAGAATTGTATTTTTAAAATATATAGACAGGCACTGGTGGCTCATATCTGTAATCCTGTAATCCTAGCTATCAGAAGACTGAGATGTGATGAGTGTAGCTCAAAACTACCCAGATCAAAAATGTCCATGAGGTTCTTATCCAATTAGCCACCACAAAAAAGAAAATAGCTAGAAACAGTGCTGTGGTTCAAGTGGTACTGTACTAACCTTGAGCAAAAACAGTTCAGTACCAGCACCCAAGCCCTGATTTCAAGCCCCAGGTGCACACACACACACACACACACACACACACACACACACATGCATATTATATATAAATATCTAATGCATATCGTATAGATAAATATATGCAAACTTCTTCCTATTTTGCATAATTTAGGGTAAAATAGTGCCCTATTATCAAATACAGGTAGAAGTAGCTATAGTAATAGCAATCAGGTACATCTGCCAAGGGAAAAACATCATTGGCAGAAAAGTGGACTAGAAGATTGTAGGTAAATCTTCTCTTGTTGACTTTTTGCACAAGAAGAGAATGTTATGCAGTTTTCTCTCACCTCCAAATACCCTAAAACTGAGGGTTTCAAAGTGCCACAGTGTAAGCCCAACATAGGCAGCACCATTCAGAATGGATGTAAGAATTAGAAAATGGCAAGAGCCAGGAAATGCCTTCCAATGTGTAGCGCTCTGTTCCGCCAAGCAGTCTCGATCTAGGATCCAATCACTGAACACTCTCCATGTCCAAAACACAGGTAAAGAAGGCAAAAATGGTCCAGAAGGAAAACTAAGAAGAAATCCTTCTATTTCCTACACTGTCCAATGCGGAAAACAGAGAAGGGTCCACGTAAAGAGTAGGAGCAATGCAGTTGCTCCTATCGAAACCAGATATTTGAGAGGAAAAGCATCACACCCTCAAACCCTGAAATCATTACCAGTGCTTTGGGCTTCCACCATCTCCTTTCTAGTCTGAACTTCCTCATCAAGTTTTATAATTATCCTCTATCTGATCTACCCACATCTAAGCTGACCTCCTTCCCACTGTCCTTCGAATGTACAGCCTCTGTAATGTCAGCGTGATATCAGCGCTCACCAAGTCCCTACTCAGGAAAAATAAAATCATTGTTGATAAGCATCAATACCTTTGTGCATGACTCTTAAGATAAAGACAAATCACCAGACATGGATGGTTTAACTTTACCTTCTTCTGGAGTTTCGGGCCAATCTGGTCCCTCTTGTCTGCCCTGGCTGCAGAGAGCCTTTCTTATTCAGCCCAACTGATTTATAGTACATCCACCTGCCACTTGTCCCTCAGCTGCAAACACTCCCTCCCCTCTTTTCCTCATTAACTCCTACACTTCCTTAAGATGACAACTGAGATATCACTTGACTATGAAAGCCATCCATCCTTAGCCTCCTTGAAACGTCAAATGGTTCAAATATCACAATGACAATTTGATTTTTTTTCTGAGTATTTATTTGGTTGATGACAGCTCCTCCCATTACACTGTAAGTTTCCTGCGGGTGGGGATTGCATCTTAATTTTTCATCAATACATTTCTTTGTTAATGCATGAATAAAGGACAAATTAGTTCATTGATCAACAGTTCTCCTATAGTTGAAAGATTAAGCAACTTCTCAATTTAATCTCCTCCAAATAGCCATAGTGTGTTAAAGTTCTTTATCATTTTTATCTTTTTAGAACAAAGATTTGCTGTTACAAGTTTTATTTCATCATCATCATCATCACTATTCATCAACATTATTGCCTTAATCTCTCATTTTGCAACTATTTCATGAATTAAGTTGTATACTTTTATTATTTATAAAATGTTTTTGTGAGAGCCAAATCTGATTGAAAAGAAATATATACTTAGCTTCTAGAAATACTGTTCAGTGGCTGGAAGGTAATTTGTAAGTAAAGGACGGCTTGTGGATTTGCTTTATTAGTATTTCCAGGAGGTATGAGCCATTTTGAAAATTAAGGCCTTGAGAAAGATCACAGAAGCATTTATATCCACTTATGGAATACCCTTTTCCAATGATAAATTCATCACACTAGACTTGGATGGGACCTTATAGATCATATACCCGTATTCTTTATTTCATACAAGTTAAAGCTAAGCCTGGTCTTCTGTAACGTCTTCCGGCTAAGACAAAGCCTGGTTCATTTTTTATTCGACTTCTCTACAACAATTGTATCCAAAATTTATGACAAACCTATCAAAACTGAGGGTCCTGACTATCCATCTCCCACCACTTTAGAACCAGCTAGAATGTAAACAGCTTTCTAGGTTGTAGGGCTGAAATTCTGTACAGATGATCTCTATTCAATAACAAGCTCTTCGAGTGAAGGAGGATTAGTTCTTCATCATCATCACCATAATGATGAAGCTTATGCATCTGACTAGCATAGCAAATAGAAGAGTTCCTATCTACAAATATTTTGAGAAATTATTTTTATTCCTCTTTTGAGGGTGTGTGTGTGTGTGTGTACTGGAGCTTGTACTCAGAGCTGGGTGCTGTCCGTTAGATTTTTCACTCAAGGCTGGCACTCTACCACTTGAGCCCACCACTTCCAACATTTTTTTCCATCCAAAGCAAAGATAATTCCACAACTCCCTTCACAAATTACAAATAGAATTACTGTTTTCAAAAGTAGAAGAAAGACCTCAGTAGAGTGAGATATACTGAGAACTAATGTGAGTTAGATGAATAAAACTCACCAGTCTATGCTACTCTTTTCCAAAACATAAGTAAAAAAAATGAACAAATAGTAAGTGTCTATGAAGACAAGAATAAAATCTGTTTATCACTTTTGTAGAATACAATTTTATATTAGAATAGTTGCATATGTGCTGGAATTTTTTAATTTTAAGGTTATTGAGATTTTAAAATATGATCTCTTCTTGTGTTTTCTTGAGATATAAACAAATCTCTCCTTACTTTTCTATGCAGAAAACTATTTTTTAAAATGAGAATATTGAAAGTGGTAACATTGATCAAGATATATTGTGTTCATAAACTGTTTCGTTAAATAGCAACTCCTTTATACAATTACTTAGGTATTTTTTAAAATTTAAAAAAACTCTTTTTACTCATTTCTTAGAAATGTACAAGAAATGTTGAAAATGAATTATATAACTGGGGGGGTGGGGAGAGAGAGGAAAAGAAGAAGCAGTGTTGTCCAAAAAGAAATGTATTCATTACCTACTTATAAAACTGTAACTCCTCTGTATATCACCTTTATAAGAACAATTTAAAAAATGCAAATCCACAAAATATACAAGAAAAAGTATGACTTTCCAATTTTTAAACATAGGAACTCTGAAAAAAGTAAATATATTACATTTTCTGCTTATATTTCTCAAAATTAATCATATGTTCTGTAATGTTAATAACTCCTGTTTCAGTAGAATCTTAGCACATGTCATCACATCTCAGTTTAAAAAAACCTGAATGGGCCAAATTTGTTAATCAAGCAGAATAGCTAATTTGAAATGAGTCCTAAAGGCTTCAATATTCTATCCTCCACAGCAACATAGAGTCATTCCTATTTAATTAGGTAAGCCAATGTATTTGTGAAACAATTAAGAATGCAATTTAATTTGGGGGGTTGGTAAACATCTAGGGATTCATTCATTATGACCTCCACACTGAGTTTACTTTGCAAAGCAGCATAAAACTAATCACTTAGAACTATAAAACCTAAGACCCTTTTTATTTTAAATCCATAGGCTGAATGCGTCTGGTCTTAGGCATTAAGCATGGCAGCATCTACGTAGATGTGGAGCCTGTTTGCCTGTCTTTCAAAGCTCTGGTTTGAGTGAATTAGCTACATTACATCAGCAATGGCCCAGAGTGACTGACAAGCCCGAAGTGGCCGCGTGGAGAGAGACAGAGGAGACTCCAGACAACTCTCAAGTACAGCTGTCAGCATGTTCCCACTGTCACTAATCTGTAACCCACCCGCTGACCCAGGGCTGGGGTTTTCCTCCGGAGAAACAAGCATCATGTGACCTGAATCAAATGATTCTCAATCAAGAGACCATAGAAGGAATGGCGTGGGTCAAGGTGTACTGTATTCAGAAGTTGATGTGTTGAATGGAAATTCCTTTGTGCAACTACTTAAAGATAAGTTCAATTTTTTTAAATAAAAATAAAACCGTGTAAACGACAGTAGAAAACCTGGCACCACATCCAATGCACAGGACTCATTCTGAGACTAGATGTTTATGCAAACTCCAGGTGGGAGTGCAAACTTCTAGCGAATTAACCTATTATGCCACCTGGCCCCTCCTATTGATTAATCATTATTTTTACCCAAGGAAAAGAGAACAAGGGTGCAGAGGCCAAACACTTTTGTTCTCTGAGAAAACTTCAAGTGTCCTCTTGCTCTCAAATGCTTCCTTCACTACTATTAGTGTCAAGACACTGTGAAAAAAAGAGTTGTTTTCCTGTGACAACTGAAATGGACATTGCAAATCAGCTGCTGTCTCTGAACCAGATAACATCAGAATGACAATCCGTGAAGGTGCACTTTGAATTTAAATGCAAGGAAACATGATAATGCTATTAGACAGTGAAGCACTACAACTATAAATTTTAATATCTCATTCTGAATGGGTGGGCATGTTTTATTTCTTCCTAGTTGGTTTAAGTGGGTAGAGGTAAGTGGTAACAATGTTTTTTCTGAAATAATAATGAGCTAAGAGGAATAGAAAAGGCTCAGAAGCTCATCTATGCTGTTTTAAGGTACCTTATACTGACAACAGTGATTACTGAGCATTATGTTTGGGGAAGAAAGTCTTAGAGTTTCCTGTCAACACAATATCCTTGTGCGCTAGGTAGTAACTTTATTACCTGAAGTTCTGCTTGTTACTTCTGGTAGTTTCACAAATCATCCTTCAATAAGATCTTCTATTTTGCATATTGATCATGTATATCTGTCTAGTACACTTGGAAGGAAAATTAATATTATTAAGAAAAGGCAAGGTAGGTGTTGGTGGCTCCTGCCTATAATCTAAATCCTCAGGAGGCTGAGCTCTGAGAATCGAGGTTCAAAGCCAGCACCAGCAGAAAAAAGTCCATGAGACTCATCTCTGCAATTAACCACCAAAAATCTGGAAGTGAGGTGTAGCTCAAAGTGTGGAACATAATCCTTCAGCTGATTTTCTTTAAAAAAAAAAAAAAAAAGCTCAGGAACAGTACCCAGACCCTGAGTTTAAGCCCCAGGACCACACATAAAAGCAAAGACAAGACAATTTAGGCTACAGAAATGTGGCTCAGTGGTAGAGCACCTGTTCTCTTATCCAGATTTTCCTTCAGAAGCATACTTGTCTATTTGAAATCAAGAGCCTGAATCCATGCCACTAGATTGTAAGTTGTTTAAGTGCAGAGACATTGTCTTAGTGTTCATTGCTATGTTTCTAGATTCTCTGTTTTTATTCCCAAAATAAAGTCTGTCTTATGATAGGAAATTACTAAATATTTGTTAAGTAATGAATACTATATTGCCTATGCACACACAAAAAAATCATATAATTTGTTCATAGAAGAATGGCCAAGGTCAACTTTGGAGACTGCTTGTCATATGCAATAGTGAACAAGCTCAGTGATCTTATTTCCTAGGCCACCAAGAATAAAAAGCAGCAAGCTCCAGAGGCATGAGGCAGTATTTCCAGAAGCATTCACACTCAACAAAATCAAAACGGGCATCCTAGAACCAGAAAAGTACAAGCTAAGAAAGTTAGCTACAAATATTCAAATAATGAGAAGTATACTAATTTAACAAACTTTTGAATATAACAATGTGCTAGAGTTTGAATTATGTGATATACACTCAAACATAATAGGTATTTACTTTGATACCTTATAAATATTTTGTAAGTGAAATAATATTGGATAATGCCTTCTAAGTCTGACTCATTAATTCAACCTTATTTTTGAGGTTCAGCTACTTTCCTGCTGTTTTATTTTTTTTTGTCGTACTGGGGATCGAACCTAGGACATTATACTTGCTAGGCAACCTTTTTGCCACTGAGGTATATCCCAGCCCTTTCCTGTTGTTTTATACTCTGAAAAGTTTGCTCACTTTTTTGCTTAGAGACCAGAATTTATCCTATTCAAATACCAATGTGTACCTATAGAATATTTTCATGTTTTTTCTATCATAACTTACTAATATTCCTATATACAAGTTGCATATGTGTGGTGAAAACATCTATTTATGGCACAATAAATAGGTTATCTGGGGTTTATATATTAATGTGGAATAGCTAGATTGTAAGGAGCTCATGTCTTCAGCTTAACTAGTTATTGCCAAATTGATATAAATTAGCAGCACTAACTCTATGCACATGATTATATAATGGGACTCTAGAGCTTTTTCATCTTACAAAATTAAAATTCTACATGTTTGGAACAACTTCTCTTTTCCTTCCCATTAGTACCTGGCAATTGTTATTCTATAGTTTGATGAATTTACATACTACCTATAAGTGGAATCAGGCAGAATTTGTCCTTTTGTGATTCCATAATGATCTCAAGGTTCACTCAGCATTTTATCTTATAAAATTTTAAAAATTCGTAAAATTTATAAATTTTATAATTCTATATATCTTATAAAATAAAAAATAACTAAAAATCTTAAATTTTTATAAATTTAATTTATGGAATAGTTATAATTTATTATACTACATTGAGTAAATATAAACTTTTTCCTACCTTTTTAGCATCAAGTGTCCTAAATGTAAACCATCACTGAATAAAATGAAAGAAGGGGGTGACAAGTGGAGGCTTCTCAACAATGTTTAGAAGGTATTTTCCTTAAGTATAAAATATTTCCTGAGGCAGTATCACCAAGTTTA
Organism: Dipodomys ordii; assembly: GCF_000151885.1. Lineage (NCBI taxonomy): Eukaryota > Metazoa > Chordata > Mammalia > Rodentia > Heteromyidae > Dipodomys > Dipodomys ordii. The sequence continues at coordinate 10,959,275 of NW_012267313.1, read as the reverse complement.
ATTTTCCAAGAATGTTTTACCAAGTAAGAAATGAAGCAGAAAACATTGCTCGTGTGTGTGTGTGTGTGTGTGTGTGTGTGTGTGTGTGCACGTGCGCACACACACGCGTGCGCACGTGAAGGTACCAGTCTTCATGTTTGAACTCAGAGCCTGGGCGATCAATGCCCCTGTGCTTTTTTGTGCATAAGGCTAGCACTCTACCACTTGAGCTATAGCTCCACTTCTGGCTTTCTTTGGTGATTAACTGGAGATAATAGTCTTAAGAACTTTCCTTCCCAGGCTAGCTTTGACCTGCAATCCTCAAATGTCAGCCTCCTGAGCAGCTGAGATTATAGGTAAGAGCCACCATCACCCTGCTAACATTGCTTTGTGATTACTTTTTTCAAAAGTGAATGATGGCCAGAGTATAGGGAGATTACACAACTCAAGTCAGCCATTTTTTTTGCTATAAAATTATAGCTATATGGGCAAGGAAGGTGGCTTAATGGTAGAGCACTTGTCTTGCATGCATGAGGCCCTGGGTTCGATTCCTCAACACCACATAAGCAAAATGAAAAAAGCCAGAAGTGGCACCATGGCTCAAGTGGTAGAGTGCTTGCCTTGAGCTGAAGAGCTAAGGGACAGCACCCAGGCCCAGAGTTCAGGCCCCACAACTGGACCCCAAAAAATTATAGCTATATGTAAATGTATACTCATTAAACTCTGTATTTAACTGCAATGCATTTCTGTTAGGAAATTGAAATAAGCAATAATGCTAGGCAAAGAAGGGAATATTGTAGGCCATACAAATAGTAGATAACCCACAGATGATTTAAAAAGACTAGCTTTACATGAATAAGTAAACATGCATGTACAGACGCAATAAGAGAAGGAAAACAGAGGGCACAGCTGAAATGCACGTATTTTATAAATATTAAAATTGTCCCCTAGCCTTAGTGAAACATCTAGCTATGGTAACATGTAAAAACCAGACAATTCTCCACAAAACAAATAATAAGCTAGACAAAGTTGTCATAAACAGCCATGTCCAAAGGCTGGAAAATGACCAAAAAGAACACCACAAATTGAGAAGCTTTTATTCTTGAAAATTGCTAAAGTTTAGGATAAAAACTTTTGGTTCCAGTCACAGTCTATTGCTTTGCCTGCGGATACAGTATTCCCATTGATGGCCTCTCCCCCATTTATTAGAAAAATCAAACATTTTGCTACCAGAAAGAAAAGATTTGCTTTGGGGTGGAGACAACAAAAAATTGTTTCATTAAACACCATTAAGAACAAATGAAAAAAAAAATCTCATGGACAAGTTTGAGGTTGTGGTCCTGTTTGGGACATTAATACACAGAAATTATCTGAGGAAAAACTGAGAAAGACAGCACCATTTACAAGATTTAAGAATTCTGCCTTCCCACAATTAGCTGGGAAACTATAGGTATATATCCAGGGGAGACTTGAGAGTTAAAAGTGAAAACCAATGGTGACTTGAGGATCAGCTAAATTTTGAACATGATCCTTAACCCACATGCATATTGATCATCAGAAGATGGAAGGTTCATAAGCTAGATTTTGGTATACAAAGCTCAAACAAGAGAGAGAAAAAGAAAAAAAGAAAGGATGGATGAAAGAGGGAAGGAAGATATCAGAATAAACTCAGACTAGTAGGTAATGCCAAACATAATACATTCATGTGAAGGGATTGTAAAAGCACAAGAGAAAAAGTCAGAATCCTGTCATTACCCCAGAAGGTATATTAAAGAAGTTAACAAGCTAATTCCTCAAATTATATGACAATCTACAAAACCTAGAATAGCCAAATCCATATTTTTTAAAAATCAGATTCTTGGAGGACTTATACTAGCTGTTTAAAATTTCAATAAAATCTGTGATAATTAAAACAATAATATTGGCCAAAGATAGATGTATCAATTAATGCAAGTGAATGTACAGTCCAGAATAAAATCCTTACTTTTATAGCCAATTGATTTTAACAAAGATACAATAACAATTCAATAAAGAATAGTGTTGTTTGTAAATGGTGCTGAAAAAATTATATGTCTATATAATAAAGAGAAAACAGCTCCAACTTTTAAATGATCCCACATATAAAAATTACCACAGAACATAAGAGCTAAAACTGTACATGTCTTAGAATATAACATAGGAGATCATTTTCATGATGTTTTGTTAGGCAAGGATTCCTTAGATGTGATCTCCAAATCACAATGCATAAAAGAAAAGCATAATAAATGATGTCAACAATAAAGATTTTAAAAACAAAAACATCATTAAGAAAGTGAAAAGACAAGCCACAGTCTTAGAGAAAACATTGGCAAATTATACATTTTATAAGATTTGTCTATGTGTGTATTGAATCCATAAAAATCTCTTCCAACTCTACAATACAAAAGAACACACCAAATGAAAAAAATAGATATTTTAACAAAGAAGACATTCAAATTGCTAATTAGTTCATGAAAAGAGGCTCAGCTTCGTTAGTCATTAGAGAAATGCAAATTAAACCACTATGAAATAAACTACACATTTATTGGGAATGGATATTATCCAACAGACTAGTAATACCAAACATTGATAAAGATGTGAAAAACACGGAAACCTTCATACATTGCTTGAGGAAATGTAAAATGCACAATCACTTTGGAAAATAGTTGGACAATTTTTAAAAATAAACAAATATATGTAATATAGCAATTCTAGTCCTAGTTCCTATCCAAGAATTAAAAATATATGCTCATACATAGATGTATCTGTAAATTCTCATAGTATCTCAACTCTATTGAAAATAGCTTCAAAAATTTTGAAACAATCTATCATCTGGCAAATGGAAAAAAATACGGTATATCTACACAATGGAATACTATAAAGCAACAAAAATGAATAGGCTGATCCAGCTATAATATGAATGGATTCTTTTTTTAATTTAATTTTATTTTATTTGTGAACATACTGTACAGAGGGGTTGCAATTACATGGGCAGGATAATGCGTACATTTCTTACCAAGCATTGCAGCCTCCTCCTTTTGTTTACACTTCACATCCCTTCCCAGCCTCCTCCCTCCCCCCCCCCCCCCGCCCCCTGCACCGACGTTGTAAAGCTCGTTTTGGACATGACAACTTGTAATTCTCATTGTTACAACAGGTCCACCTGTATCCTTAAACAACTGGTTTTTCCCCATCTCCTCCACAAGTTATACTGACAACAAATATAGTGAAAGCAGGGTTATACTGTGGGGGAGGGACATACAAAGCAACAAAGAGATTATCTTATAAATGCATTAGAAACACATGCATGAAAGAAAAAAAACATTAAGATACATATCTAAGGGTTCATTTTCCTGACATCACATTATCTGACCTTTTCTGCTTGACTCATACATATACTAGATATTGCAAATAAGGGAAACCATGGGACCTATGTTTCTTTGGGCCTGGCTTACTTCACTTAATAGAATTTTTCCAAGTTTTTCCATTTCCTAACAAATGGGGCAATGTCATTCTTTCTGATGGAGGCATAGAATTCCATTGTGGATATATACCACATTTTCTTGATCCATTCATCTACTGAGGGGCATCTGGGTTGGTTCCAGATCTTAGCTATGGTAAATAATGCTGCAGTAAACATAGTTGTGCTGGTAGCATTAGTGTGGTCTTGTTTGTAAACATTTGGGTAAATGCCCAAAAGTGGGATTGCTGGGTCATAGGGGAGTTCTATGTGAAGTCTTTTGAGGAACCTCCATATTGCTTTCCAAAGTGGTTGAACAAGTTTACATTCCCACCAACAATGAAGTAAGGTTCCTTTCTGTCCACATCCCCTCCAGCATCTGTTGTTGTTAGAGTTCTTGATTTTTGCCGTTCTAACTGGAGTGAGGTGGTATCTCAATGTTGTTTTGATTTGCATTTCTTTTATGGCTAGGGATGTTGAACATTTCTTCATGTGTCTATTGGCCATCCATCTTTCTTCTTCAGAGAAGTTTCTCTTTAAGTCTTTCACCCACTTATTTATTGGGCAGTTGTTTCTTTGTGGATTTGTTGTTGGGGGGTTTAATTTTTTGAGTTCCAAGTATATTTTAGATATGAGCCCTTGTCCGTTGTATGGCTAGTAAAGATCTTCTCCCAATCCGCGGGCTTTCTATTGATCTTACTAGCTATTGTCATTTGCCCTGCAGAAGCTCTGCAACTTTATGCAATCCCATTTGTCCAACCTTTCTTGATTTGTTGTGTTTCCTGGTCTCTATTCAGAAAATTTCGGCCTGAGCCAAGGAGACCTAGGGTTTCTCCTATTCCATCCTGTAATGTTTTCAGAATGTCTGCTTTGAGTTCAAGGTCTTTGATCCATTTGGAGTTGATTCTGGTGCAGGGTGATATATAAGGATCTAGCTTTAGTTTTCTACATGTAGTTAACCAATTTTGTCAACACCATTTACTGAAGAGGCTGTCTTTGTTCCATGAATGGATTCTTAAATATTGTAATAATTGAAAGAACCTATATACATGAAAACATATATTGTAAGATTTCATTTGTATGACGTTTCTTATAAAGACCAAACTATAGAGAAAGAGAGCAAAGAGTAGTTGCCTCCGCTAAATTTGAGAATGGGGATTGATTATAAAAGAACCCATGGAAAACTCGTATTGTGATAGAAATATTTTTAAATAGTTTGTTTAGAGGAGCATGGTAAGGTGGTAGTGCCTGAGTAGCAAGCACAAGGCTTTTAATTCAAACCTAAGTCTTATTTTTAAAAAGACCTGTTTTGTGATGATACACAATATAAAAAGTTCTTCAAAAATCTCTGAACTATATTTACCCTGAATTCAATTAATTTACAGTGGTTAAATTATATATTCAATTAAATTCTTATGAAAATGTATCATATCTATTTGTAATTTACTATTAATTTTTCTGTTTTTACTTTTTTTTCAAGGAAAATGATACCCCAAACCATCTTGTCTCCAAAGTACAATGGTATCACTATACTCCTTCCTCTATTGGCTGGTCCACTTTCAAGTTAGGGGGTTTCTTTTTTAAGTATTGTCATATGTTTATTATCTTTTATTGTACAAAGGACTTACAATTCAACAAATCAGTTTCTGAGGACAACGAACCTTGATCAATGCCAGCCTTTCCACCCTTCTCCACCATTAACCCTAATCCTACCCCTCCCTCAATTTTCTAAATTTCATAGGATATCCATTGAATATTATGACCACATTCTCCTTTCCTCTCCTCATTCCCCTCCCCTCCCTCATCGACTTCCCCCTACACCTTTCACACCTCCTGAAAGTCTGTCGAGATGAGAGGAGAAATGTTCTATCTATAAACCAGTAATGATATAAAAGCAGTGCCTGCAAATGCCCCAGAGCACCTCTTGTTTAATACTTTTGAATCCAGATAGGGAGGGTGTGATGTTTTTCCTGAAGCCAAATTTTTTTCCCTGAGTAAAAAAGTGTGTGATTCAAGGTAAACTGAGTGAACCATCACTAAAAACTAAGAAAGACCAGGATACTATTTCGCTAATGTATACATTTATACTATTTTGTGGTTAACAAAGGAATTGCTCATGTAAATTTATTAATTTCTTTCAACAGCTCTGTGAAGCGAATATAATTAGCTCTGGTTTACAGATGGTAGAAACAGTGTTTAACATATGGTCCAAAGATACCTGGAAGTAAATGGTAAATTTGTGTCCCAACTCCAAACTCAATCTTTTCAAAACTCAGTAAATGACTCAGTACCTCTGATTGAAATATCAGTCAAATAATAAAGACTCCTTCTCTTCTATTAAACTGTTTCTTTTGGATACTACAGTCAGTAGAAAGGGTTTTGTTCTTTTTTTAATGGTGGAACATAGGCATATTCTGTCTTGTGGTCTCATGTTCAGTAGCATGATCTACAATAGTAGATCCAGTAGTAGCTGGCCACTCCAAGTAGAATGTGCTGACCAAATGCCATCATTGTGATGTGCCTATGAGCATTGCTAACATGGAGCTACAGCAGTTCTGTAAGTATAAGAAAACTTTTGCCAATACCATTGATCTTCAGGGTGAAAGGATAGTGCTACTTTTATTTGTAGACAAAGTTTCACTATACAGCCTAGGTGAAGTTTGAACTTATAATTCTCCTGCCTCCGCTCCAAACACTTGGGATTTTTATTGGTATATGGCACTGTGCCTGGCTGTACTTTCTTACTAAAAACAAATATAAGCCAGGTGCCAGAGGCTCATGCCTGTAATCCTAGCTACTCAGAAGGCTGAGATCTGAGGATCATGGTTCAAAGCCAGCCCAGACAGGAAAATCTGTGAGACTCTTATCTCCAATTAACTATCAAAAAGCTGGAAGTAGAGCTGTGGCTTAAGTGGCAGGGCATTATTAGCCATGAGCACAAAAGGTCATGGACAGCATCAGTGCCCTGAGTTCAAGTTCCAGGAGAAGTGTGTGCACATGCACGTGCGCGCACGCACGCGCACACGCGTACACACACACACACACACATCTCTAAAATGAAATAAATACAAATCAACTCTTCCAAATGAGAATCATTAACAAATTTGATAATCACAAGTTGCCAGTGGACGACTTGTTTGTTCATTCCCCTAATATTTTAATTTTCTTTACAGACACTGCCAATCAGAAGTGGATACACAGTCATATTTCCTCTCTAATTATGTGCCAGTTGGTGCTTTGCAAAGGACCTGTGAAGTCCATTATTGATTTCACCCTTCCAAGAACGATGGCCATGACAGAACACAGTCACAAAGTAGACTTTCCTCTTGGATCAGGAACCTCGGGTCAGAAAGTGAGCTATTTGCTCAAGTGCTTACATTTTTCAAAAGAGACATAGATTAATAAAGTTTTCACCTGACAGCTGTAATTAAGGAATGATATATGATGTTGGCCAGCAAATGATTAAATCTATAAAATAAAAATTAAATAAGGACAATGAATTATGAAATTGAAACCTAGCTTTCCTTGCTATGATATTATTTTAATCACTTGTTTTATTTATTTACTTATCATTATTAATAGCTCTATTCATGGAGAGAGTGATATGTGGCAAACATTTTATTGTGCCTTTGACATGCATTATCTCATGTGAATTAATCTTTCCAATGAAAGATTACAAAGGTATTCTTATTCACATTTTAAATATTAGTTTTTTAGGTTCTATCAGGGAGTTTGTCCAAAATCCTACAAGTAAAACAGTAAAATCTAGATTTGATTTCAAGTGTTTAACTTACATCTAACAAATAAATTATAATATTCCAAACACAAGATTTTAAAACATCACACACCTGTGTGCAGCATGTGGTATGGGTGTGTGTACATGGCTCATACATATGATTTGCATACGTGGACATGTGCAGCTAAATAACGCATAAATATCAATTGTTTTATATATATGTGTGTGTATCTATATATGAAATGTCTCTTTTTTTCTAGTTTTATTCCCCAAACAGGCAGGACTGTTTTGGAATTATAATGGCTCTGCTTTAGCCCAGCCACAATACAAGGGGCCACAAAAACTCTAAAGGAGTTGCTTCATTCCATAGGGACCATATTATGCATAGTATGAGTGTTTAAGATACAGTGCACCGTCTGTCATGTCAACTCTCATCTACTTCAAGGACAGATTATTTTTCTTCCAGCACTAGTGGTTTGAATATATCAGCTACCAAAAGAGGGACATTTTTCTTGGAAGTTCAAACACACGCGCACACACACACACACACACACACACACACACACACATCATGATGGAACCACAAAACAGAATACAAGTAGCCTTAAAATTCTACATTCAACCCACAAAAACAAAGATGTCATTTAACCAAACAATTCCGTGAGACTCAAAGTCCTTAATTGACCCCCAGACAGAATCAGCTATGAACAATGCACAGAAATCCACACATCTTGAGTATTAGGAAGTGCAACTAAATATTACATACAAATTATCTCATTTACTCTTCACCTTAACTCTGAAATGGTGGTGATTATTATTTTCTTTTTCAGTATGTGAACATGAAAGTTAAAAAAGGTCATGTTAAATTGTTCAAGAACATTCCACCAGAGAAAGGCAGAGCTAGGTTCCGAACGGGATTCAGAAACTGAACTCATAACCTCTACAGATATGTACATGTATATATGATATATTTGCATTAAAGTTGAGAAGCCAAATTTTAGTGTGAGGAAAATTCACATTTACCTGAGGGAACAGCAGAATGTCCAAAAGTCAATTTGTTGGACAAAATATTTTAAAAGATGCTATCCATTTATGAAACACACTCAAGCTTCTAAAAATTTGCTAGGCTATCAGTTCACTAGATTGTAACTTCAAATAACATTTGTCTATTTTTGCTTGAGGCTCTTACTGAGATTAAAACAGTGGGGGAAGATCTGCAAAGGATAAAGGCATGTATTTTCTGGTACACTTTTACCTTTTTTTAAAATAAAAAGTCTTATTTAATCCAGTTGTGTTCTAGATTTGTGTTGGAAAACACCTCTCTTCATTTAAACCAACTCTGACACCCCACGTACTTTGAAAGGAATCTTGAGGTCCTGGCCCAAGTGGTGATTGATTAGCATTGTCTGTCGTGGCAAGGGTGTGGTAGTATGCATGACTTGTGTGTTTGACAACCCTTCCCTAGACAAACAAATCTATACCTCCTGAAACACACTCCAAAGTAGTCTCCAAAGTAGCTTGTGTTTGCAAATAGGCAAGGAAGGGGAAAAAGAGGAGAAAGAGAAGGAAGAAGAAAGTTGGGGAAAAAATGTTAAGTGAAGTAAGTCAGGCTCTGAGAGACAAAAGCTGCATGTCCTCTCTCACATGTAGAAGTTGGATCTACATTATAAATATATGTGTAAATACATACAAGGTCATATCCATACATATTCAAACACATTAACTGAAGTATGGCATATGCAGGGAAAGGTTCTCATGATATAACTTGTTTAAACAACTGACTTACAGGCTAACAGAATGAGTACTAGAAAGCTGGAACATGTGTTGTCTAGTGGGGAGAAGGGGGCGGAGTGAGACAAATGGAGAGAGAAAGGGTGAATAACATGATTCATAATATTCAATGTAAATATGTGGAAAGGGAATGAGGTTACCCGAGGGCAAGAACGAGGCTGTGACAGGTGAGGGAGAATGATGAACGGGTGACATTGATCCAGATGCATTGTACACAAACAAAGCAGACCAGTGGAGCTGAAACCCCTTGGTACAACTACTTAAGGATAATAAAAACGGAACACATATAATTTTAAGAACAAAAAATGTAATCAAATAAAAGGGAAAAGAGGAGAGGGGGAAGGAGGGAAGGAAAAAAAGGGGAAGGGGGAGGGAGAAATGGAGGAAATCTATCTTGACACCTATTTAAAAGAAAAGGAGGCCAGGCTCTGGTGGCTCACACCTGTAATCCCAGCTACTCTGGGGGCTGAGATCTGAGGATCGCAGTTCGAAGCCAGGATGGACAAGAAAATCCATTAGACTCTTACCAGAAATGGTGCTGTGGCAGAGCACTAGCCTTGAGCAAAAAAGTTCAGGGACAGTGAGTGTCCAGGCCCTAAGTTCAAGCCCCACAACTGACAAAAAAGAGAAAGGAGTAGATATTGACATGAGATATTTAGATTCACAAAACTGATTCGCACTCACTGGGCTTTGTTTTATCCTTTTATTGTACCTGTCTACCAAATGTTTCCTTCTGTTCCAGGTGGAGAGCACTCTCATCCCTCGCCCAAGCTATTTCCCTGTTAGGCTGTCCCGGCTACCTTACCTCTGTCTGACTAGTCTTTCTATTGGAGTCCTGCTTTAATGAGTCCAGGCAGGGGGACTTGTGGGAAAAATCTAAGGGGCTGTCTCTTCAGTGACACCAGAGTTTCATCCTTGGTAATTTCACCACAATCCCCAGGTGGACTTTAAAGGTCTCCAGATAAGAAGGTCACTTGGCTGGTTAGTGATGAACTGAGAATCTAAATTCAACTTTTTTCCCATTCCATTGTACCAGACTATTGCCTCCTAATCAGCCTTATGCAATCCTTTACTGAGTCTTCAACAAATCCCTATCCCCACCAGATCCCTTCAATTTGAATAGACTGAATTCCCAGGAAAGTTCAGTCTACTGAGGTTCATCCATGATAGGGTGAAGAGTTAGCTCTTACGATGCCCAGGCTAACAAACAATGCTGGTAAGCTGGTAATCACCAGAAAGATGTGATTTATTCAACAGCATCCACACTGAAGCAATCTGCTTCCTTTCTCCCTCTCGGCCTCAGTTCCCATGAGAAGAACAGATCCCTGCATCCTGGACTTTTGCCTTTTAGAGCCAAGATATCAACTGGTCCTGTTCAGTATTCCTAGCCAGTCTGGTCTTTCCCCTCATCAAACTCCTTACTTTACAAAACTCTTTCACAGCCTGAATAGAGCCATGGATATAATATCTGTGAGGAATTTGTTTCCTCTCCTAGCCTTTGTCAATGTTGACATTCATAAGGAAGAAGGATTGTTTTAATACTTGCTTAGCACCAGGTGGCATAGGATGGAACTACATTACTGCCCTTCATAACTTCATTCTGAAGGAAAGGTAGGTCCCCTACCTGCCAACATCTGAACGCTATAAATAGTGAGAAAAATAGAGGCGCTTTAAAAGTCCATTGAAATGTATTGGATTTGGAGACTTTCTTGGATGGCCAGAGTGGAAAAATATTTTGCTAAAAAATAAGGAGTGTTGCTAAGGCTGGCACACAGGCAGACAGTTCAGCTAGTATTTACCCAGCCTGTGGCCAGGGAACATTCAGCTGTTTATTTCAGTGGAGGGGATGTTGGGAGACGCTGTTTGTCTAGTCAAAAATGCCCTTTGAGACTGCAAGGCTACCTGTGACCAATTCCCAACTAAATTTATCTTTGGACTTCGTGTAAGTAATTCAACCTTAACCAAATCCTTTTGGTCATCTATGTCATAGAATCCTTACCAAAAATCTCCCTGGCTTTGGGCACAATGATGGCTTCTGATCAAGCAGCCAAAGGAGAATTGGACACTGAGATGTCAATTCTGCATGAATAGACTGCATTTTGTTTAATGTGGGAAATAATGATCCCATATTACATAAAAATCAACTGTTATTTTCAAACATCTTCATCCCTTGCTCCATGGTAGGATAAATAACAGATATTACTATTAATCATTGTACTTCATTTTATGAAAGCAATTTAGGTTTTACTTCATTTCTTATTGAAAGCATTTCTTATTGAAAGGTTTTTCATAATTACCTGCATTGCCATTTTGATGCTAACCTGGTAGAAAGTTTAAAACTTGTACTCTTTTCCTCTCCTAAAAACTTAAGTGTATGTTCTTATGATGAAATACAAATGGATGAAAGGATAGAAAGGCTGTAAGAATGTGCAAAAGTCTGTTTCTCAACTGTCACTAGAGATTACAGTTTGTTAACCAACTTTGTTGTCATTGGTATTTACTTTCATATGCAATTCCACACAGGTTTGTTTTTTTAGTTTTGGTTTTGGTTTTCACTATTAGCTTGGAGTGCTCAATTCAAAAGATTGTTCTTTTGTGGCCTTCGAGATATTGAGCCCAGAACTACACCTCTATAATAGTTCATAGATGTTTGACAAGGGGTGGGGGGAAATCAGGCATAAAGATTTATTCCCATTGGGGGATTTTTACCCATTGTTTTGCTTCGGTTGTCCTTTTTATTTCCACATCCTTGTTCCTTTATCATTAACTACTCAGACTTCTCAAAAACCTGTGAATGATGATAATGATCTCATATTATGCAGGAAAAAGATTCCTGTCTGGAAAAATGAGATGGTAGTATTAGAAGTTTCATGATCAAAATTTACTCCACTGCACATTGAAGTACTATGCCTGGGTTCTTTGTGCAGAGCCTCAGATGGGCAGGAATCTGCAGCCCCAGCTTCCTGTCAACTTGACAAATGTGTTAAATTCACAGATAAAAGCTCCATGTTAGGCTGTCAAAGGGTCAGTTAGCCTGAGCCTGAACATTCTCCTGAGCTCTGGTCTCATCCAGCACCCCTTCCTGAAATCATCGCTGCAGAACATAATGGGGGAGTCTCACCTTCAAAGACTTTGATAGTTGGGTTGACGCCTATATCGGATGGGCTCTACTTGCACAAGTCCCAGGGCACTGAGTTTAATATATATCAGGTTGTACCAAGGCATCTCAGTTAAAAGCTACTGCCTGATGGATGAGGCGCGGGAAAGGTAGGGCTACTCAGACACAAGATTGAAAATTCCACATGAAAAGAAAGCGTGTGTTGCAAAGAAAGAAAATGTGAAGGAACCCAGAAAAGAAATGCAAAGACTCACATACTTTCACTTCTAATTTGGGGTTCAATGACCTCCTAGTCTTTGCTTGTTCAAAAATCCCCATACCATAAGTTTACTATTAAAAAGAATAACGCTTAATATTAAAAGGGTTTTCTAGACACTCCTCACTGATGTTTTTAAATTATAGCCTAATATCTCTTCCACCTTGTCAAAGGGTAGTAATAATAAGTAGCGAGACTGCTATGCAGGAGCCTGCCATCTATTTTTTCACCCTTGACCATCACTACAAGGAACTAAATAAAAGCTAAATAAATTACCAGATGTCACTGTTAGCCGAGTCATGAAAAGAGAAGAAGAAATGTGGAAATACACAGAAGGAAAGTGAGATAAAGTGGCAATGTGAGTGCATATCACAGTATGAGAAAGTAGCAGGACATAATACAAAGTTTTGGATTTTGTGGCCAAGAGACATAGTATCAAATCCCACCAAAATCTGGGTGATTCAGCACATTACTTAAGCCACCTGAACATCAATTTTCTTGGCTAAAAAACAAAATCACACTCATGGAGATATTGTGAGCCATCCCAGTAAAAGCATTAGGTTTAAGAACAACTGTTTCCTGGCCTAAAAAGGAGCACTAGTTATCATCTTGTTCAACACCCCCGGTATCCGCAGCCATCCTCTAGCTCCATTTTTGCTACACAAAGGAGTTTATGTTGTGAACCTTACAATGGGAACTGTATTTGTCAGAAATTAGTCTCAAAAATTAGCTAATATTTACTTTAAACAAACTTCAAAGTACGTCTCTTAAAGTGTGGGACTGAGACCTATGGATGATGTGCTTTCAGGAGCCAATCCTGCTCACACTGGGGCCCATGGTCCAGGTGGCTCCCATGAACCTGACCATCAAACCAGCCCTAGAGTCCTTCTAAACAAAAACAGCTTCCAGGTTACTCCAACCCAATCCTTGAAGCACCGTGGACCTCAAGCTTGTTTTCTACTTACCAAAGCCATGCATAAACCAAGGCTGGAGAATTTAAAAACAGTAGTGGGATGCTAAATTTTCAATTCAACTCCTAATGTGTTGATAATATATCCTTCTGCTATTTTCCCTTCCTGCAGGACTACATGTATTTCATCAAAAGACTATCATGCTACAAGCATCATTCTATAGTCATTTTATTATGCTCAATTAATTAGAAGATAGAGATATTGGAGCTCAGGGGCTTATCACCCTCCAGGATCATGTGACAGAGAATGACTGGTAGGAAATAGAATGAATTAGATTCCCTCTGTGTAATTAACTATGATTATATAGACTGCTAATTTGGGGATTCAGTCTTCTGCCTGAGAATCTTCATTATCATTTGCAATCTTGAATATTTTTAAATATTAAAAAAAATCAGTAGTTTTTTTTACATTTACCTACTGTCAAAAAAAAAAAGCTTAACCTCATATTGATCCAGAATGTTCACAAAATATCATGAGTGGCTTTTATGTGCTCTGCTGAGACAGGTTACTAAGCTTCTCTGATGTATATGTACCTGTCTAGTAGCTACCTCCGTTAAAGGGAATTAGGGTAGTTTTGTAATCCTGAGGATTGTCAACACATCTTGGCTGTTTATTCACAATCAAGCAAGGCAATGTGAATCAGCAGGTCTAAGAACGCAACCCAGCAACCAAGTGTGAGAGGCCCTGGGGACAGGCTAGCTCCCAAAGGCTCAGCAGGGCAGATGAGTTGTACCTCTCAAGAGCTACAATGTCTTCCATCCCAGCTCTGACAAAACGACTGAGCCCTTCAGGGAAAGGGGAAAGGACCTGGTCGGAATCACTCTGTGTTCTCGTGGCCCTTCCCAGAGCCTGCTTTATCATAATAACTCTGTATGGTTTGGAATCCAAATGCCTCCCAAACATCATGTGTTAAAGGCTCAATCATCAATCAACCTGTAGAGCTACTGGGAGATGGTGGAACTTGAAGAGCTGTGTCCTAAAGAAAGGAAGTTAGGTCATTGGGTGTATTTCACTTGAAGGGGATATTAGGACTCAACTTTGTCCTCTCTCTCTTCCACTCTCTTTCTGTCTCTCTACCTCTCCTCTCTCTCTGTCTCTGTATCATTCTCTGTATGTGTGTCTCTCTGTATCTCTGCCTCTCTGTCTCTTTCTGACTCTCTCTCTTTCTCTTCTCTCTTTCTCTCCTTCCAAGATGCATAGGGTAAGTAGCTTTCCTCTGCCACATACCTTTTTTTTGTCATGGGGCTTGAACTCTGGGCCTGGGCACTGTTCTTTAGCTCCTCAGCTCAAGGCTAGCGCCTTATTACTGAGCCACAGCACCTCTTCTGGCTTTTTTCTGCTTATGTGGTGCTGAGGAATCGAACCCAGGGCCTCAGGCATGCAAGGCAAGTGCTCTACCACTGAGCCACCTTCCCAGCCCCTCTGCCACACATTTTTGTCATGATGTTCTGCTTCTCCACAAGGCCAAGTGACCATAGGCTAAAACCTCTGAAAGCTAAGCTTTACTCCTGGTAAGTTGATTTTCTCAAGCATTTTGTCATGATAATGGAAAGTTGACCTACACACCTTCCTGTTAGGATTGACTATGGCTTTTGTCTTACTCTGCTACCTCATCCAACCTATGCAACCTCATGCAACTCTCACAAAATCCCAGTGAGACCACTTTGTAGAGATTAAGAACTAAATTAAAGCCCACAGAAGCAACGTGTTTGTTGATTACTATCAATAGTTTGGGGAAAGGATTCATTAATCCACTCAAACACCCAATGAGCGCCTACTGTATAGCAGGAAATGTCTGCCAGTAAGATTATGGTCCACATACTCATGCTGTACCTCAGTCAGAAGGTTAAGGTAATGGGAAATAAACAAGGAACACCAAATACACAAGATAATTCAAACTAACTAAAGATGGGAGGATACTATTTAGATAAGGTAGTCACAACATCAGGAAGGAAATTTTTTAGCCAAAATTGAAGGAATAGAGCCAGCAAATACAAAGGCTTTGAGGCATAAGCAGACTTAGCATGTTATAAAAAGGAAAATAAGGCAACTGTCTCCTGAGCACTTTTTAAAGTCAAGGATGGTATACAGTGATATCAAAGGTAAGTAGTGACCAGATTAGGCTGATCATTGAAAACCTTACTGAAACACTATTTTATCCGAGGTGCAATGAAAAATTAGGAACATGTGAAGCAAGAGAGAAATCTGATCAGATTTTTTAAGAGATAAAAATCTCAGCCTAACTGTTCAACCTGAAGTGCAATAATATGTTACAGCTAGTTGGTGTCCAGTCAGGAAAGTCTGAAAGAACGAAAGGACAATAGTTCCAAAGCTAGCAGTGAGCCCATCGGGTGAGTTAACAACTGAACTCCAAAGGGATCATGGCCCATTTAGAGACAATCCACAGCAAAGAGGCAGGTCGCTCAGACACAAACCCTACTACGAACAAGCCAGTTCACTAACATAATCCAACATCCAGTCTGGGGATGGACAAATGTACTAGAGAAAAGGAATTAGGAGAAGGCCGGTAAGGAAGAAGCCCACTTGTGAATTCAAAGAAGAAGATAGGGGAGGAGGCCTCAGGATGAGGGACTAGTAGAAGACACAATAACTAAAGTGTGGACAAGCAATCACCTTGACCAGCTTCTGGAAATAATGTATAGAGGTTGGAGAAAACCATGTGCTATTTGTTGTAGGTAGTACAATGTCTTTGGGTAAAGTAAGAGTAGATTCCATGCTGGGAGAATGAGAGAAGGTGAAGGAAAAGAAGAAGAAAGTTCCAAGTTCAGCATTTTTTTCTTCATTAATCTTCCTAGGTATTTACTAATCATCACCTTTATTTTCTCAAGACACACCTCATATTTATTTAATAAGCCATCCTAGAATTTTGGAGGATTATTGAAGTCATAAATATAGGCAAATTGAGTTGTGTGTACTCTGTAAACTTAATATAATTTTCATAAATCTTAAAAATTTTTTATCCTCCTCTGTTTTCTGTACTGTTCTCTCTCTTTAGTGGTTTCTCAGTCTCTCTCCTAATTTCTCCTTTTTTCTCCTTTCCTTTTTTTCTTTTTCTTTTTTTTTTGATATATGGCTAGGAAATCTAAGACAACAATATAAGTTTATAGGGAATCAATACAAACTTGTATTTTCTGCGAGTTTATCTTTCATATTCTTGGATAGGAGAGGAACATTTGTCTTTTTCTAGGCTTCAGGCGCATTTCATATTATGTAGTATCTTTTAAAATTACTGAACATAATTTCTTCTCAGTGATTTGTTGGTCTTTTTAAAGTTGTTTCATTTCTTGAGTGCAAGTTACTTGGGTCCAAAGACCTGAAATCATTTAAATCAGCTAAGGGTGCCCTCACTATCTCCTTCATCAACTTGAACTTCCGATTCCTCTCAATGATGTTTCTTTTCTGCTATGCAGTTTGAAGGGTCTTGCTGGAGATGTAGAAAAGGAAAGCAGAAGACAAGAAATTCCACTTTCTGTGTGTCATCTGGTAACCCTGTCACCATCTGCCCCAGGCAACTACCCCATTGCTTCTCTGTTTTTCTGGGTGGTAAAGAGATTTCTCAAAAGGGAAAAAAATAAAGAGGAGTACATAGGCTATGCTTTATCAGGAGTTTGGGATAAGGATGGGATGACATCAATTAGAGCAAAAGCACAGGCTTTCTTTACCAAATTTATCCGCTTATTTCCCTATCTGTGAATCTTTCTCTGGAGAGCTCTCAGCAAGACTATGAAGAGGAGTTGAGGGTCCTATTCGACAGGAGTTGGCTTTATCTATGAATGCTATGCCCACCATAGAAAGAAATCAGGTCCAATCATCTTCAGCTTTCAAAACCTGCCTTCAGCAACAGCTCTGCCGTGTGAGCTCCTTCTAGCCTGTACCCCTGCTCTAGACTCATCTCCTTCACGGAAGTCAGTCTCCCTCCTTTCTCTGCGTTAGTTCTATACAACGCACATATCTCTACTGTTAGCTCATTGTGACACACTATTTATAGATGTGTCTTAGTTGACTGTGGTTAGCACATTAATTTGCTAAGGCTGCCGTAACTACTGAATATGTAAGTTACTAGACCTCAGCAAGTCATTGTCTCACAGTATGGGAGGCTGTGAGTGAGATTAAGATGTCAGCAAGGTTGGTTCCTTCTGAAGGCTATGAGAAAGGATCTGTTTCTCTCTCTCTCTCTCTCTCCCTCTCTCTCTCTCTCTCTCTCTCTCTCTCTCTCTCTCGGCTTCTGCTGGTTGTCTGCCAATCTTTGGTGTTTCTTGGCTTGTAGAGGCATCACCCTGATCTCTGTCTTCATGTTCACATGGCATTCTCCCCATATGTATCTGTCTCTTCATGTGGCATTCCTTTTATAGGGATGCCAGTGGGATTAGGGGCCCACCCCGCTTCAGCATTACCTCACCTTCACTAATTACAGTTGCAGTGATTCTATTTAAAACAAAGTCATATTCAGAGATTCCATAAGTGAGGACCTTAACATATGAAATTTAGTTAATTTTGCAAATCTAAATCGTAGTCTTCCTTAGACTCTCTGGAGAAAACTTCAAGTGTGCTTATGACTTAACTACTAGAGGTATATTACACCAAACACAGGATACAAGGTGCCTTGGGAATCCATCTTTCTGTGATAGGACTTTATTATAATTGTATTTGTATTGAATATCTAAGAATGGCTCCAGATTCCACACACCCTCCTGGTACCCTATCTGTCTTTTACTGATATTCGTTCTCTTCTTGGCTGTGGTCAGTAGATCTCCTCTAAATCATCTCAGTCCCCAAGACGAGGCTATATAAAATGCTGTGCAGAAATGATTCTCATTCTGGCCACCCCGTCTGACTGCTCTTAGTGATGCTCATTCTATTCTTTCTTTTTGCTCTCTAGATCTGTGAGTGTATGATATGGAACATGTGCTACTCTCTGTGCAGCCCAAGCTTATGATAAACAACTATAAAGTCCTGACAAGGCTTCTTTCATTACTTTTGGATGAAGCCTCATATTCTGTAAACATATCTTAAGCATATGTAGAGTTTAGTACTGCAATCAAAACTTACAACAAAGGCAATCTGATATAAATGTAATGACATGTATAATGAGTATTATGTTGCTCTGTGCTCATAAACCATAAGCAGCTCAAATAAATGGCATTTAATACTTAAATTTTTACATAGGCAATGTAAACATGTAGTTTCTGAGATCTTTTCAGAAAGGTTATAATTAATATTCAGGCAAACCAACAGTTCCCCAATTACACAAAACTTAAATAATAAAGTTTCTCAATTTTTCTCTCCAGTGATTATTGTGCAATTACATTTGAGCTCTTTTTGCCAAGCACTATACAGATGCTACAGATATAGGGAAGCCATCATCAAGAAACCTGGGTTCTCTACTTCTCATTTCTAGGCCCATAGCATCTAGAGCTAATTGACTCTTGGGGTCCACTTCTACCTCTCATCTCTCCAGCTTTCTGGTTGCCAGATTTTCCCAGTTGTGGGAAGAGTCTCTACAGAGTTCCTCCTAGTCCCTGTCCCTAAACTCTCACCTAAAGTTTCAGGTCTATGAGACTCTGGTCTGTATGTCCATGCTTTAAATATGTTAAATTGAGTGTAAACATAATTTTGTCTGTAGAGTCTCAGAATACAGCACAGATGCACACACATGAAAGAGACAGAGGGAAGGGGGAGGGCAAAAACCACAGACGGGCTACAGATCTTCAGAGATAGAAAGTCCAGGCGGAAAGCAAGCAGGGCTAAGAGAATAGCAAAGAGCAAGGATGAGGCGGAAGAGGGCCCATTTGCCTCATGGTCAAAGACTACGGAAAAGTCCCTCTAGATAAAAGAGGGTGAGGGCTAGGAGAGTTCTTCTTTCTCAACAGAACTGAAAAGACCCACAGGGTGAAAGCAGGGATGATTAAATCAATAATGGTTCTTGTTAAGAGCTTGGAACCATGTTAAGCCCTACTATGTAAATCATTGATTCTTTAGTTTTCTCAGCTACACTCTGGGGTATTTATTAGTGCTACTTAGCAAATGAGAAAACTAACGTTGAAAATAAGCACAGAATGAAAACAGGAGGTGCTGTTTACAGTTTTTTTTCTTTCTTTTTTTTTCCTTTGGTTTATTCCCTTTTGTCACTGTTTTCATTTCTGTACCCTTTGTCTTATAAATAAGCTTATCTGATTTGCAGAAGGCAAAGGGAATCACAGAAATGGTGGGACAAAGGGTCAACCAATTCAGCAGTAATATTCCCTAGACACTATGTTGGGAATGAGCTATACACCTTGGAAGGGAGGAGGAAGAAAGGGGGAAATGTGGGAGAAAATGAGGGAGGGGGTAACACTTCAAAAAGAAATGTACTCATTACCTGACTTATATAACTGCAACCTCTTCGTACATCACCTTTACAATAAAATTTAAATTAAAAGAAAAGAAATACAGCTAATGAGTGGTCAAAAATAAATAAATAAGCTTTGAAACCAAGTAGTTCCAAATTCAAGCCCTGTATTCTCCTGTTTCTTCTCTGGAGCCTCCAGGAAAGATAGGTGTCCTTAAAACATGAACCAAACTGTAACGTGGTTTCAGACATGAAGAAATTAACCCCCCACACACACTTCCTATTCCTTGTTATTGCCTTTCTGTTTCCTATGATAAAAATTAAGCCAAGATATTTTTAAATAAAAAGAGTTGAGGGAGAGTAAGACATCAATGTAAATGAGAATCAGTCTAACTATTAAGGCTGAAATAGGAAGGGAGATCATCTAAATACCTATACCCAAATTCCTTTACTGTCATGCTGAGAGATGCATATGGTAACTTGCATTTCACATATAACCATGCTTTAATGTTAGAAAGATTCAAAATATTGCCTGCAGTTTAGGAACCAACCTCTTTAATAGGATATTAATTCAAAAGTTCAAATAAAAATTTGGGCTAAGAGCTTATGTCTCCCTCAGAAGGTCTTCATTCATCATCCTGGTAAATTTATCAAGATCAGCACATTACTGGGAACCTCGCCAGCTCATATATATGTATTGTCAGCATATCTCTTTCAGGAACAACTCACATTTACCAAGCTCATGGGGCAGATACACACACACACACACACACACACACACACTCCTAATACCAATTTCAAATTCATACTGCTAGCACATTTCTTGCAGGTGGCACAGCTTCATGTGTACCAAAACATATTTCAAAGAAAGTTCAGTGGCTCAGAAATCAGAATAAAGAGAATTAGAGAAGCAAATGCATAATCACAAATACAGGTTCAAGCAACCATCCTTCTGAAGCGTGGTCTTTGCCTGGGGTTACTCCCAGGATGCAACAGTGTTTGACTATGGGGTCTGTCATTGGTGAGATGGTATACAAACTCTTTTATGGTTAGTGTTGTCATGGCTGACTAGTGCCTCTACTTGTCTTTTCCCTTTTGGATATGATAATATATGTTATCTGATTTCATTCAAATCCTGTAGGCATAAGAGTAACTCTCTCTTTCTTTCTAAGGTAACTTTCAGCTTTCATCTATCATTTGTTTAACTTAAAAGTGAATTCTCTAATAATCTTATTTCCTTCTGAAAAGTCTCTCAGAACATCATCAAAGCCTTGTGCAAACTCCTATATTCTAACAGTGTACATTTTTAGTACCATCGGTGAACAGAATATGTGAGGGAGACAGAACATTAAGACCAAATAACTTTCACCAGCAAACCAAGAATCAATATGGGCAGACTATGTATTGGAACACTTATTTATATATTCAGTCTTTCAGTTCATAAGCACCTAAAAGGAGCCTAATATTGGCTGGACATCATCTAGACACAAGCAATGAGTAATGAACCAGCTTTCATGACCTTACATTTAAGAGAAAAAGAGGCAGGAAACAAGACCACAAACAAAACAAAAGAAACACAAACAAAATCAGTAGTGCAACTGATCTAGTAAAAATAAAACATGTTATGTAATGATGGGTAAGGTGCCCAGGAAAGTCCCCTCTAAATTGACCAAGTATAATCAAATCTACTTATTAAGGAGAAAATACCTATACCATCCTAATATCACAGTACACAGAAAGTACATCTAGTTCTAGTCATATACTACACATATCATTTGCATTCAACATCTATGACTTTTGAGAATTTCACAAATTCTATTTTCAATAGGATGTGGGGTCACATTTACTTCTCCTTTTTCACATAGAATGGCAACAGACAAGGAAGAAAAACACAAACTAGGAAAACAGAGCAGATACATTTTTAGTACCTTGGATATTTAGCTCTGAGCTAAAAGCAGCCTTGGGAGGGGAAATGGAGTAAGTATTTTGTCTTGGTCAGTCCACAGAGTAACAATGTCTTAGCTTGTGGTTTGTGGGTTTCCTTTGGTATATTCTGTCTCTGCCGATACTTTGCTGTTGTTTCCTAATTTAAAACGCACCATTTTAAAATGTTCTATGTTTTCCTGCTTAATGTCAGAAAATGTCTGAAGCATTCTACTTTAAGAGTAATTTGTTGCCAAAAAAAAAATCATGTCAACTCCTAAGTATCCAACGTCCATTTAGGATGTTGGTGCTATCGCAATGAAATTCACCATACCCAAACTTTTCCACCTACATAGTGATATTCCAGTGAGAATTGCCCTCTACCATTAAAATGGGCAAATACATTCATTCAAAAACTCTATTGCCAGATGTAAGCCACAATATTCAAGACCTTCTGTACACTCTTCCCTTAGTCTTACTCAACAAGTAACTTTGCAAACCTTCATTAGAGCTTCAACCAGAATAAACTGTTACTACTTCTCTACTGGCATTTCCTTCAGCCACATCTGTTATCCTTCCCTACAGACTGTTTCTCTGACTTCTCCTTTGTCACTGAAAGTGTGGCATGCAGTGGACAAGGCTTCCCAAAGCTACCGCAGAGTTCTTAGAACCAGACTTGCTATAAGAAGTAACAATGTGCTTAACATTCCTTCCTAGGAACTTCAGGGGAAGTAGATAATACTTCTTGCAAAAGAAATCAGTGGATTGCTTCAAATAATTCAGTTTTATGTTTATCACTTAAATACATTTGGGAAATCTCAAACTCCAAACATGCATTTTTACTTGATTAGCTTCTCTGAATCTTCAACAACTCTGTTGTTCCACAAAATATCCAGATTTTCTACATAGTGTAAAGACACCAAACTTTTAGTACTAATATGTGTAGTAAAGTTTGAAGGCAATGAAAAGAATTGTTTAGGAAGAGTATAAAGTGGTTGTCCAAATTGGAGGGCAAGTATCACTTGAAAAGATCTACAGAGGTTCATTATCTCCAGCTTAGACGTTTAAGAACTCTTTGGGGGATATTGCATGAACTTTCCTGTGCCTCAACTGGTATTACTAAGACCTTGGGCAAGTCAGTTTCCTCTTGAATACCTCAGTGCGTTTCCATTTGTGACATGGGAATGGGAACATCTAGAAAGAGAACTCTCCAGAGAGCTCTGAAATTGCTTCAAATGAAAGTTACATAACCAGGAAACACCTGTGTCGTTCTTCTTCTTGAGTTGCTCCAGAAAAGCTCTTTTAATGGCTACAAGTCAGTCTTCTGCTAGAAGCTGGAAAACACTTCTAGCTCAACCAGATATTGAACCCCAGTCTGGGTAGATCTAGCTCACTGGCTGCCAGGTTATCAGAGCATTCCTCACAGAGATGCATCAACTCTTCCAAGGAGAAATATTGACTGAGAAATTCAGCAATCCACATGAGTATGTACATTCTTGCAGGCATCTCAGTAAAAAACAAAAAAGAAATGAGGCATTAAAGGCAATTTAGGCCTAATTCCACTTAATTTCACTTTGATACTACGCTGTCTGCTGTGGTTCCTGACTGGGCTTTACCTCAAAACTCTTCTGGCTTCTCCCATCTAGAACAGCTCACAATGCCTGGATGCATGAATCCCCTTCAGCCATGCTCCCCACACCCAGGTCTTGCTTTCCAGATCAAATCTAAAGCTTGTTCTCAGTATATATGAGCAACACACACACAATCTCTGCTAACACCATAAGCTGAGCCCATAACTAGCATAGAGGAAGAACCTTTCTCTATGATAAGTTCTTCCTCTACTGTTTCTTCACACGTATCCTTCAGGTGAGATTTGTCTTATTCTGTCTTATCCATGGGGTTTGGTGGTAGGCAAAATAAACCAACACAACCCTTGCTTTTTGTACAGCCCCTAGGGCTTTTGGTATCAGGTCAGGTCTAACCTAACCTTACCTAATCAGTTAGAGGAAAAAAGGAACTGAGTTCTTGGTGAAAGAGTTTTGAAGTGTGAAAGGCATTTGAGACTGGCTTTGCAGATGGAAGAGCCACATGGCAAGGACCTGAGAATGATTACTAGGAGTTTAAAATATCCCCTGCAGCCAGTACAAAAATAGGAACTTGGGGTCTTATAATTTCATGAAACTGAGTGAGCTTGGAAGACTCTAGAGTCCACATAAAAAGTGGGCTCCACCAATGCCTTAAATGTGAGACTCTGACAAGTGATAAGAAGTTGAGCCATGTTCAGACTTAGAAATTATAGGCCTGTGAGCTGATAAATGGTGTTGTTTTCAGCTACTGCCTTTTGTGTTCATTTGTTACCCACAAATAGAAAATTAATATTAAGACCCTTATCCTATTGTTAAATGTTATCCTAAACATTTAAACTTCCTGAAAAGCCAAAGTTTTGTATACATCTATATATTACCCAGGTACCTTTAGAAACAAACGCCTTTCCAGCAAGAGAACTTCTTATGTTTTCGTAATTGCTTAGATATGAGATGCTTAAATAAGTTGTGTTAGTTTAAAACCAATCTTAAGCCTGGTTCTTATTCTGGTTTCAGAGATGAATGGGTCTACATTTACAAGAATCAAAGGCAGAAGGTAATCCAGACTCCTCAGTACTATGTTTTTTGTTTTTTTCTTATAAAGTATGAGGCAGATCAGAGGTAGAAAACTAGAAGATTTGGGCTGGGAAGGTGGCTCAGTGGTAGAGCATTTGCCTTGCATGC
>NW_012267313.1:10880597-10934856 GCF_000151885.1 Dipodomys ordii | reverse complement strand
GCATGCATGAGGCCCTGGGTTCGATTCCTCAGCACCACATAAGCAAAAAGAAAAAAGCCGGAAGTGGCGCTGTGGCTCAAGTGATAGAGCACTAGCCTTGAGCTGAAGAACTGAGGGACAGCACCCAGGCCCAGAGTTCAGGCCCCATGACTGGACCCAAAAAAATAAAAAAAAAGAATTAGAAGATTTTCTGAAACTCTTATCTCTTTCTTACGATTGTTTTATTCAGTCATCCTGACAGTTCTACATTATGACAGGTTTTGAGTACTCAGGAGTTCATTGGACACAAGAGTCAGCCAAATGGAAGTTAGGAGCAAAAAAGTACGAGTATTCCAAACTACCCAGATATTGTGCAAAACTGTCTGGAGAAAGAAGAGAATAGATCTGTTCAAGAACTTCCATTATTTCACTACTGCTCAAGTCTAGTATAGAAATGGGTGGGAAAAGCCCTCAGACATGTCGAGTCACAGAGGCTAAAGCTCAGCGAGATGTCTTCTCTGCTGTATTAGTGGTACTGAAGAATTGCAAGGGGGCTGGGAAGTTGGCTCAGTGGTAGAGCACTTGCCTTGCATGCCTGAGGCCCTGGGTTCGATTCCTCAGCACCACATAAGCAAAGAGAAAAAAGCCGGAAGTGGTGATGTGGCTCAAGTGGTATAGCACTAGCCTTGAACAGAAGACCTGAGGGACCGTGCCCAGGCCCAGAGTTCAGGCCCCACTACCAGACCAAAAAACAAAACAAAAAAAAAAGAGTTCTGTCTGGCACTGAAGAATTGCAAGGCCTGGATTGCATCCTTTCTTCTCTACGGTCTCAAAGAATAAGACCGTAGAGAAGTAAAATAGCAAAGACTTCTTGAGGAAAAAGATAAGCAGAGCTTCCACTAGATGGGAGGTAAGGAGGAATTACAAGGAAAGGCACCACTTGGTAAGCATCATGAAGGAGACGAATTGTCTCTAAGAGAGAGCTGTGTGACTCTCAAGGTCATTAGACCTCCTGAGGGTCCTACCAGTCACCAGGCCCAATCAATGGCTCCACACAGTCTGCATGAGTTCTCCATGGGGTCTTTAGCCTTTCTGACTAGATGCCCATTTTGGAGCAGATCTCAGGGCTCTTTGTTCACATGCAAGTCTTCCAGGAGCAATGGGCTATGCATGACATGATGCCCAGGGGCCTACATGCATGGCTGCTCAAGGCCATGCCGATGTGATGTCTAGGGGTCTGCTCAAGGTAATGTGAGGGATGCAGAGATACTCTAGGACAGGGGAGGGGCAGGGCTTTGGACCCATTGCCTAGCCAGGCTCATTTTCTGCACTCATTAATAAGGTTAAAGTCCTCATGAACGGGCTGTCACTAAAAAGCTTTCTTGGGCTTTTGATGGATTCAAAGAAACATCTTCTTTGGTCCAAACAGCACTAAACCAAAACCCCAGACTTCTAAATGAAGCCCGATCATGAATGCTTTTGAATTTTGGCAAATTATAGGAAATTATAAATAGAGTTAGGTTTATAAGCACTGCCACAAGTGCAAGCATAGTAATGGATTCTGAGGTTCCCCAACCTTAGAAGAGTGGGAACATAGACCAGAAAAGCCTTCATTGTGTCCATCCAATTCACCCATTGGTTCTGTTAGATGAGTGTGCAGGGGACGGTGAGGTTATCCAAATAATTGCTTCTCATTGCCCATAATGGACTTGCCTGTCTGAAGTGCTCTCAGGATTTCCATTTTCCTTGAGGAAAACCTACCGTTTCACCATGAGAATGATTCTTATTCCTAGGCTTAATGCAAGAGATAGTCATCACTCCTGGTTGCAAAAGTTGATATTTTCCAGCACAATTGAACTGCTCTTAGCCTACCCAGAAAGAAGCAGCCTTTGGCTAGGGTTTCAATTTCTCCATCAGTTTCCAAGCCTTGCTATTTGCTATTGTAGAACTGGGCTGGGAAAGATGGAGTTAAGGTTCGTTGGGCACAAATAAGACAGGTAGGAGGGAGGGAAAAATCAGCTTTCTCTTTAGAGGGAGCTTTGACATGGAAATGTACCTCCTGAAGATAATGGAGAAGGAGGAGTCCTGCTGCTCCAGGAGTAGAGGAAAATGAGAACCCTCCAAAAAGGGAGAGAGGAAAAAAATATGACACATACCTCTCGAAAAACAAACAGTGGGAATGAAAGAATCGACTGTTTTGCCTGCCACCACCTCCACAAAGGACAGAGAAGGTGACAGGGCAGTCGCTCTGCACGAAGTCCCTCAGAAAAGAGATTTGAGGCTACACTCTCAAATGACAGCATCCCACACACAATTAGAGCAGTGTAAAGTTGGGGTGAGTTGCATTTCTTACTTTCCACATTCAGATTGTGAATAAAGGGGTCCCTGAGAGGGGGGAAAAATGGTCTTCTGTTATTTTATCAATGGCTAATCAGTGAAATTCTAGAAAGAGTTTCCCACACTTCATTCCTCCCCAGTTAGGATTTTCTGGCTTTGACTAGCGCCTTGTCACTGTCCTCTGAATTATAATGTGGCCTGTTGTTTCTCCCCTTCTTCAGAAGTCGCCCAAATAATGGCAGTTGATGAGTAAACACGGCCTGAGATTTCCTCATCTTCTCTTGTGTAAGTGTAACTGCAACTACTGGTGTCGGTTTAAAAGTTAGCTCTGCAAAGAGAAAGCTAGCAGGGCAAGAACGCAGGTCACAGGTCACAGAATGCCAAAGGAGGGCAGAGCCTGAAGGCTGGCCCAGCACTGACTGAGACGTGGTATTGAACGTGCTTAGGCCCAATGGCTGCACACCTCCAGCCAGGAGGGCAGCTTGCTGAGGAAGAGACCACCTCTCCCAGTGTTAGGGGCTCTGGTCCCCTGTCTTCTTCATTGAAGGGACATTGACAGGAATCCAGGGAGGGGTGGCTTGAGTGAGGTCTCCTGGCTCTCCTTTTCTGCGTTGGTTCAGTCCCTCACCTTCCAGAAGTCTTAGGAGGGAAGAAATCTAATATTCTAGGCTTTCTGTGAAGAGGAGGCGGGGAGAGGCAGAAAGAGAAGGAAAGGGAGAAGAAAAAGGAGTAGCAAGAGTCGGGGAGAGAAGGGCAGAAGAACTTATAACAGCAAGCAAAAGGGAAAAGGGAACTGAGTCATTTCACAGTGTTCTCTAGAGAGGTAGGCTACATGATTTGCTGTCATGGGTTCATGCCTTTGTTATTATGAAAATTAAAAATGGCTTCCATTGATAGAAAATAGATAAATACACACATAGCAAACCTCATGTCTTAGCCTGTTTCCTGCCACTGTAACAGAATACTCGAGATAGGATAATTTATAAGAAATAAAGGTTTAAGGCTGGGCAGCAGTGGTTCATGCCTGTAATCCTAGCTACTCAAGAGGCTGAGATCTGAAGATCATGGTTCAAAGCCAGTCTGGGCAGGAAAGGCCGTGAGACTCTTATCTCTAATAAACCACTAGAAAACCAGAAGTGGCACTGTGGCTCAAGTGGTAGAGCGCTCACCTTGACCTGAAGAGCACAAGGACAGCGCCCAAGCCCAGAGTTCAAGCCCCACAACCGACAAAAAAATAAATAAATAAAGGTTTATTTGGCTCATGGTTCTAGATTCTATTACTTACCTCTGGCTAACTTCTGGTGAGGACCTGGTTCTACTTCTCATGGTAGAAAGTAGAAGGGCAGGCAGCCAGATGGGCAAGAGAATGCACATGCTGAGCAGCTTCAGAGGAACAAACTCATAGTAATGAATCCATTCACCCAAGAGTGAATACTCACGCACTCCTACATTAACCTATCCAGCAGTAACCTTTCCATGACAGCGCTACCCTGTAACCTAAAACCCTCCTGGTCTTCACCTCCCAACGTTGATGCAGGAAGAAATGAAGGTTCCAACACAAGAGCTTTTGGGGGCACACTCATAGCATAGCACTTCACATTCTCTCACCAGAAGTGCTCGTGGTTGCACTCGATTAAGCATCCTGTCGGCACTTATGTGGCATGTATGGTTAATTTGGTTTGACCAGCACATAGAGGTTATGTTGTGCGTAGTGTTTATGATAGCCCTTTCGTACTTAAGAGCTCTTCATGAACACTTTTCCCTGCTCATAACTATTCATCTGGTTTTAAAGTTAATCTGTCCCTGATGCAGGGATACCCCGTCCTCCACAGAGCTGAGGAAGCAGCATCAAGGCTGGTCTCCACCACACTGGGTGCTTTGTCCTCTGGCACTGACTCACCTGAACTGAGTGGGGACAGGTGAAAAGCCTAGTCAGCTCTCTCTGCTCTGTTCCGCCCCAGTCTCTGTCATGGGTGAGAAAGGAAGACAGTCTTATGTCCATTGCTGAGGAGAGGCCTCAGAAACAGGAAGACCAAAGAGCCCCAAAATGATGAGTCCTGAATGACGGAAACATCCACCTAAGGGCTTTGACTAGCCACAGCTGGCCTCGGTCACCTCACTTACCTGGTTGGCTCCCTTCTGAGGCCTGACACTATTTAATAATGCTCACAGGAAATCATGATAGACATCCTACAGTTAGATGTCAACTGTAGATGTCTCTTTATCAGGATCTTCACATTTTCAACATGGTCTAGATAAGTCCACTTCAGACCCTGACTGCACAGGAAACTGTAAAGGAAAATTGCTTACCCACCCTCACCCCCGGTTTCCTCGCTTCCTTCTCTGGAACAAATAGAGCTATTTCATCACTTGGTGGTGGTGGTGGTGGTGGTGGTGGTGGTGGTGGCTCTGCCTCATTCTGCGTATGCCTTTTCCCCAAGATCTCAGGGGAGAAAACCTAACAGAGCCAGACAGAGGAGCTGGCAGGAGGTGGGGGTAATGTCTCTGGGAAGTAAGCGCCTTCTATTCTGCAGCAATAATCTAAGCAGTGAGGACAAAAGAGAGGAGGAAAGAAAGGTGTACTGAGATCACTGCCATTGTGAATATAAATTTCCAGTCACATAGCCTTTCCTGTCTCCCGAAAGTTATGAAGGTTACCTTGTTATAGCTACAAAGAGTCTTTCATTTTTCTTGGTTAGATGCTAAGAAAGTAAAGAATGAAACAAAAAACTGTATACCTGCTAGACAGATAAGGTAGGTGGGTAAATAGATACATAGATATATCGATAGACAGGTACATAGATCTCATTTACAACTCTGATCACAGAGCTCAAATAACCCTATCACATTTCCAGGCTCTTTTTTATTAAAATTAATGTATGCCAGTGGCAGCACTACTATATTATGTCAAAGTCAGAGACATATTTGAGAAGAAACCAGTCACAAGAAATAAATGAAATGTAATAAGTGCCATGGTAACAAGTTGATTTGTTGCTTTGCTTACTAAATGACAAAATTATGTTTAATAGGCAAATAGCTGAAAATAGCTCCGCAATAAATAATGACATAATTATATAGTAGGATAACTTTCAAATCCACTCCTTATTGTCTCTTCTTACCACTGCCTTAGTAATAAAACACACCATTATTGGGTGCATCGTACTCACTAGACATAGATCTAAATGTTATACACCTGTTCATTCAATTAATCCTTAATGCTTTCAGGAACTCAGAAAAGGAAACTAAGGCAAAGGAAAGTCAAGCAATTTCCACCAAGTCGTAGCTGATCCAGGCCAGCCCCACATTCCAGGTGAAGTCATATAGCTCTGTGGTTTTTATTCCAAATCCCTGTGTTCATCTGTAACTTTTACCAAGATCTCTTCCTCTTTCCTGTTTGGTCTTCCTGCCTCCAACCTCTCTAATGAATTTATTCATGTGCATAATCATTCTTGTTACCACCCACTGTTTGAAGTCCATCAATGATTGCCTTTTGCCTCTAGAGCAAAGTCCAACCTGCTGAAACGCAGCACGCTTCATACTCTCATCTAAATTGTTCTTTCAATACCATTGCCCTCCTGCCTCTCCCTTTGCAAATGTCTTCTGTACTTCCTTATCCCTTGAGTGCATAGTGCTCAGTCTTTGTTACTATTTGGGAACTAGAAGAAATCAGGGGCGCCATGGGGTCTCCCTTCATCTTATAGCAAACAATACTTTCCCACTCCTCTAAGTTCTGTCCATCCCTCTTCCAACCCTCATTTTTATTCTTTAAATTTGTTTTGAACTCCTTCCAGTATGACTTTTCATCTGCTTCTCAGGATTACAGTGCCTATCAATTAAAGGTGATAGCTGGCAAACCTTGAAAACCCAATCCTCTCTGCACTTTGTGCACAGTGCGGGCTCAACAGATAGTGGTTGAACTCAGTTGAAATTCATTCGATTTTGTGTTTGGATAAGAATAGAATAAAGTTTTCTATTTGTAGCTTTTTTCCAGCCCCCAGAGCAGTAAAGAGAACTACTTGCGTGGAGAAGGAATACTTCCAAGGCTTGGGGAACACAAGATATATGTCATCACATCCTTACCTGGGGTCTCATATTTCTGTTCTACAAGTGAGCAGGGAGTCCACTGGGCAGCAGGACAGCCTTTCTTGTTCCTCTTCCTGTTGTGATTCTTTTCAAGGTCCCATCACAACCAGGCCTCGTGGACCACTAGAGAAATGTCTTCTCATTCCATACAGGCCACGCTATTTACTACAGAAAATCCAAGCTTGCTTCATGGACTGTATCCCTACTCCCCTTCTCCTTGTACAAAATCCTCTTTGTTCCCTAAAAAGCATTAGTTATAAAGGCAGAATGTGGAAGGTGATTAATAGACGGACAGCACACGTAATAAAATGTTAGAAGAATTGTAAAAGGTGTAATACTGAAAATACCAAGAAATGAAGAAAAATAGTATAAGTAGTTTTTTAAAAAAAAGAAAAAGAGATAAAATATTGAAGAATGAGACCCATCTAAGAGATGTTATAAAATATATCTCCACCCCCAATTAAAAAGCAGTATTTCTAGCCTCTGCTATGACTAGTCCATTGTGCTCTGGTATTTCTTTCTCACAGAAGTGAATTGCTGGCTTCCAAATGAACAATAACTCTGAATGAAGAAGCTCATCTAGCACTTAGTGTCTCCTTGATTCTGCTTGGTTTTGATTGTCTTTCATGAACACTGTTGAGATGAATGAACAGAATGACACCACTTGCGTTGGGACCACATACTTGAGTCAAATGCTGCCTCTGCTCCCTCTCACCAGTGTGTGCTATATTCTCTTAATTTTGTCTCTTACTAACAATCATAAGCTGTAGGTTCAAATATGCAAATCAATTTTAGTTTGGTAGCATAGCACTGAAATATTCATCATAAATGAAATGTAGACATCTGCAGTCATCACACTAAGTTGGTCATTATGGCACAAACTATCAATGATTGTAGCAATGGATGCACATCACTGTGCTGTTCATCCAGGAATTCTCTGGGAGATCCCTATTCCAAACCCTGCAGATCACTATAATCTATTTACAGACTTTTATTTCACTGTTTTTTTTCCCCTGATTATACCCACCATATGTTCCTTCTATATCATCTTGGTAAATCTCTCTTGGCCCTGTGTCTAAGAATCTGATGATCTCTTCTTTGATTCTGGGTACTAAAATCTGTTCTCTACTTTGACTTAGCAAAGCCTGAGTGAAATCTAACCAAGTGAAATTCAGTCATGAAGGTTGTTTATTTTTTTATTTTTTATTATAAAAATAGTGTACAGAGGGGTTACAGTTGCATGAGTAAGGTAATGAGTACGTTTCCTATCGAGCATTGTTACCTCCTCCTTTGTTTTTTCCCTACCATGAAGGTTGTTAAATCCTGCAACTAGAAAGAAAAAATATAAACAACTGCACAATTACAATTATTCTATTCCCTCTCTTTCCTTCTCCCTATATAAAATCACCTTGTTCTCATAGAAATGTTGTCTACAAAGATGGAAAATAGGGAAAGTAGCTAATAGTTGAACTGATAAGAAATATGTGGGCAGTTAATTTGCCTGCATGGAGATCGACAGGCATAGTACGATGAGAAGACCATGAGGAAATTTGCTCTTCGACTGCATACATCAGAATATAAAGATAAGGCTGTAACTGGAAACATTCTCCTTTCCAGTGTACTTTTAGAACCTGAAATATTGCCTTGGGAGTTAGGAAAGACATTTCAAAGACAAGTTATAGAATTTCCAAAGCAAAGAAGTAAAGAATAAGAAAAAAAAGATAAAACTTTTATTCTGACCAACATAGAGAAAAAAAAAAGAAATAGGTTTAGAAACAAACAAAAAACATGGATAAAAATCTGTAATACACTTTTCGAGACACTAGATACCAGGCAACAAAGGAGTAATGTCTGAGTGACAAGAAGCAAGCAAGTTGAATCCTATCATTTCTCCAGCTGGTTGTCTTGAGATACTAGGTAGTGATGCCAGATGTAGGATGTGGTAAACTCCCTGAGTTGATACAACAGAGCTGAGGGTCCAAAGAGACCGAGGCAGGTGATTTGGTAAATCAGCTCACTGGAGAAGACAGTAATAGGCTGAGAACGCATAAGAGACTTGCAGAAGATCTCCAAGCTGTCCACAGAGTATACATGTGAGGAAACTCTCTGATGTTGGCAAAAGAATAACCTAGAAAGACTAGAGCAAACAGTATCTATGATACAGGAACATATAGAGAAATGATAGACCACACCAGAATAATCCCATAATTTCTGGATGATGGGAGACAGTTGACTCAGTTAAAGGAATAATTAGCTCTACAGCAAATACCACTGTTGTTATGACATGTCTGAAAAGAACAATTAGAAAGATGCAAACTATTTTCAAATTACTTAGTGTATCTCAGAAGAATGCTCAAGAGTATTTTTAGGACAACAAAAAATATCCAAGTAGCAAGCATGTATGACTGTAATTGTCTTAATAAGTTTGTGAGAATTAAAAGTAAATAAAATGAGTTTTGTTGTTGTTTCTTTACCATAGATGAACAAAATTAGAAGTCAGTCTCAGAGAGAAGTCTAAAAACTAAATACCATATTTCTACATAATCTGAAGATTAAGAAAGACTAGTACAAAGGGTGACTCAGAAAGTATTTTAAGTGAGAAAGAAAAGATAGCAACATTTGCAAAGACTCCACATAGAGCTCCCCTATGACCCAGCAATCCCACTTGTAGGCATTTACCCAAATGATCACAAACAAGACCATACTAAAGCTACCAGCACAACTATGTTTATTACAGCATTATTGACCATAGCTAAGATATGGAACCAACCCAGATGCCCCTCAGTAGATTAATGGATCAAGAAAATGTGGTATATATACACAATGAAATTCTATGCCTCCGTCAGAAAGAATGACATTGCCCCATTTGTTAGGAAATGGAAAGACTTGGAAAAAATTAAGTGAAGTAAGCCAGACCCAAAGAAACATAGGTCCCATGGTTTCCCCTATTTGCAATAACTAGTATATGTCTGAGATAAGCAGAAAAGGTCAGATAGGTTGATGTTAGGCAAAATGAACCCCAAGATAAGGACTCAAATGGTTTTTCTTTCTTGCTATTTTTTCTAACATATTTATAAGGTGACTTTTTTGTTGCTTTGTATGTCTCTCCCCCTGGGTATCACCCCTGTTTTCACTGTATTTGATGTTGGTATAATTTGGGGAGGGGAAAGAAAAAAACAAATTGTTTAAATAAGGTTACAGGTGGACCCATTGCAACAATGAAAGGTACAAGATTCTATGTCGAAAAACGAACTTTACAACTTTTTTTTGGGGGGGGGACATTGGAGGGCAGGGATGGGAAGGGGAAACAAAGGAGGAGTCAACAATGCTTGATAAGAAATGTACTCATGGGCTGGGAAGGTGGCTCAGTGGTAGAGCGCTTGCCTTGCATGCATGAGGCCCTAGGTTCGATTCCTCAGCACCACATAAGCAAAAAGAAAAGAGCCAGAAGTGGAGCTATGGCTCAAGTGGTAGAGCGCTAGCCTTGAGCTGAAGAGCTGAGGGACAGCGTCCAGGCCCAGAGTTCAGGCCCCACGACTGGACCCCAAAAAAAAATGTACTCATTACCTTCTCATGTAATTATAACCCCTCTGTATGGTATTTTCACAATAAAAAATTAATAATTTTTTTTAAAAGATAGCAACATTTGTAGAATGCCACACAAACAATTTTAACAGGGAAATCTATGACACTGAAAATATATTTTATAAAATAAGGTTTTAATAAAGAACTATGTTTTAATGATAAACTAGAATAAGGTGTGGCAAACAATGGCCCAAAGGACAAATCAAAACCTGTTTGCGTAGATCTAGCTTTAATTGGAACAGTGTCACCCTATTCCTTTGTATTGTACAGCAGTATACGTACTCCATTGGCAGAGCTGAGTCATGGGTACAGATTGTATGGTTCCCACAGGCTAAAATGTTGCCATGTCACCATTTTCATACAAAATTAGTTCACCAAACTAGAAAAAAAGAAAAAATTAAAACCAAAGTAGGTAGGAAAACCTTAACAAAAACCAAATCAAATTTCAGTGAAGTTGAGAAAATATAAAATGAATAGAGAAAGCTATGATTGCTTGAAGGAAAAAAATGTGAAGATGATTAACATTCATACAGACTCATTAGAAAGACACAAATTATCAGTATGTAAAATGATGTGAGTTCCAGGTCCCACAGATAATGAAAACAGAATAGAAAACTAGCATGAACTTTGTACTAATAAATTTGTCAACTTAGAAGAAATGAACAAATTTCTTGAAAGGCAAAATAAACAGCCAAAGCTCACTGAAGAAGTATGCATTCTGAATAAACCTGAATTTACTACAGAAAAATTACCTTGCAACTACAAACTCACAATGAAAAATTCATTCTGATCAGATTTTGCTGAAAAAGTTCTTCTACATTTTAAGAAACAAAATATTAACCATTCTACAACTCTTTCAGAAAATGGAAGAGAAGGAACTATCCTCTGCCCCTATAAGCTTAGATACTTACTAGACAATACTACAGTATGAATCAAACAAAGTAATCAGACAAGAAAAATTTGTACCAGTATACGTCATGAAAATGAATTTTAAAATATCAAATAAAGTCCAACAATATATAAAAGAATAATACATCATAAAAGAATTGGGTTTATTTGACAAAAGCAAGGTTTGTAAGCAATTTTGATAAAACATTCAAAAATCAGCTTAATTCGTGCTATTAAACAGTGGAAAAATAAAAACCATATGATCATCACCACAAGAGCCAAAAAATACAACATAGATATCTGATTTAAAAAAATAATCAGCAAATGAAAATAAAGAAACTTCCCTAACTTTCTGAACTGAACCTATGAAAATCTACAGTGAATGTTATACTTTGTGATGAAAGATTATTTTCCCTTTGTATCAGAAAAATATGATATCTGAAATTACATCTAACGCTGTACTGAAGGTTCTAGCTAGTGAAATAAGGATAGAAAATGAAAATATTGTGATCTAAAGCAGAGCAGTGGTTTCTGGGATCTGGGGAAAAGTAGGGGAAGGGGAAAGTACCACAAAGAATCTCCAAGGGGTCACAAAGGACGTTTGGGGAGCAATAGACATTTATCATCTGGACTAAGGTGGTAATTTTGTAGATATACATAAACATGTCAAAACTTATCACTGTACACTTTTTACATCTCAGTTTGTGTCTATATAAATAAACCTGCCATTTATATATATTCAAACTTTTTACATGCCAAGATTTTCTGTTGGGAATAGTGTGACCTGAAAAACCCAATAGATTGCATAAGCTTTTTTTTTTGAAAGGGGGTAAAACAATATTGTATACAGTTAGAAATATTTAAACAAGAAAAAAGAAAAATCAGGGGAATAAGATATATATCTTCAAATACTTTCAAGATGGCCTCTAGACCAAATAGCTCAAAAGAAATTTAAGAGAAGAACAATTGGGACCATATTCAATTCTATGTAACCACCAAATCCATGGCCAATGTGCTGTAATACATAATATGATATTATTATTGTAGCAATCAAGAGACATAGCTTTGCCAACAAGAAGTAATATAAAGATAATTCCATTTTCTTCTATGCATTGTTTAATGACATAAAGTGTAAATTGGCCTTTTCCCTCCAATACTTTCCCTCTCTTCTGCTAATCCTATGCTGTATCCCTAGAGTCTACCAAAGAAAGGAAGAAGCTGAATGAGAGATATCATCATCTCGACCAGTCAAGAAATGTGGTATACAAAATATATGTATTACATATATTATATATTATACATAGAATGGAATTCTATGCCTCCATCAGAAAGAATGACACTGCCCCATTTGTTAGGAAATGGAAAAACTTGGAAAAAAAATCATATTAAGTGAAGTAAGCCAGACCCAAAGAAATATAGATCCTCTGGCTTCCCATCTTAGCAATAATTAGTATTCATCTAGGATAATCTTATCAGATGAGCAGAAAAGCTCAAAAGCTATGTACCTATGACCATATAAGATGATGCTAGGTGAAATGAACCCCAAGATATGAACACAAGAGGTTTATCTTTGTTGCTGTTGTTTTTAATGTATTATGTGACTTTTTTTGTTTCTTTTGTATGTTCTTTCCCCTGTGGTGTATCTCCTGTTGTCACTGTATTTGATTTTGATACCCTGCATCTTGTATATACATTTATCTAATTTGGGGAAGGGAAGGGGAATAACAAAATGCTGAAGCAAGGACACAGGATGACCCATTGCAACAATGAGACTCACAAGACACTATGTTGGAAATGAATTTTACAACTTCGGTTGGTGGGGGAGGAGTAAGGAGGAGGGGGAGGGAAGGGATAGTAGGATAAAAACAAAGGAGGGGGTAACAATGCTCTACAAGAAATGTACTCATTACCTTACTCATGTAACTGTAACCCCCTCTTTACAGTATATTTACCATAATTTTTTTTAAAAAAAGGATTGGTACAGTCCTGCAGTGAAAAGGACACTCTTGGTGAAGAGCCTGGTCTCAATGCCACACTGAGTGACATTAATAGACTTATCTAAACTCTCAAAGCATCATTCACCTCCTCTGAAAAACAGATTGTATTAACTTCCTAAAATGGTTCTTTAAGTATGAGATGATTTAATACATATGAAGTACTTAAAATACACTGGACACATAGGAAACTCTCTAAAGCACTAGATATCTGTATGTATTCTCATCATTTTCCCTTCTTCACAGAAAGATACTTTTGGACTGAAAATGGAACAAGTAAGCATCAAAAAGAGTGAGATTCCCTCTTTAGAAGTGATCAAATTACTACTGGCTGAATACAGGGCAGGGAAAGTGATTAGCAGATTCATTCACTTGGTAGTGACTAAACAGTGTCTACATTCCCAAACAGTTTTTCTGTCGTGGTTATTTTTGCCTGCTTCTCCCCACCTATCCAGGCTAGATCAGAGCATCTTGAGTTCTCTTGATCGTGGGTATTTTTCTTTTCTTTCGCTTGAAGGTGTTTCATAAAAAGCCTTTTTTCAGATGACAAACCTGACAATCTATAAAAGAAGGAATAAAAAAATATGAAAAACAACCTCACAGGAAATCAAATATTTGATAATATAAAGAATGTCCCTGACTTACGTATACACAAGTTGTTAAAGCGTTGAGAATTTTGTGTAAAAAAAAATATGTAAAATGTTTTCAGCCAGCTGACACTCACACAATGCGAATTGTTTTGCAAGATGGATGAAACAGAAAAAGAAAATGTAAAGTTAATATCTTCCAGACAGAATTAACGGGTATTTTAATTACAAAACTCATTTCTCTGTTCCCTTCTGTCTTATTTATCTTGTATTCAGGAAAATTCTAAGCAAATCTTTTAATGTATTAACCCTGATATCCAAAGGAATATTTATTTTCTAATCACATTGAAATTTCATGGTCTATTCCTTATATCTCCTTTAGCATGAGAATTTAGGAGTGTTCTTGCTTCAATTAAAGGGGAATACTACCTTACTCTACTCTAGCCTAGCCTGTACCTATAATCTTCCTCCATTTCCAACGTTCAACCTTCAACCTTCAAATATTCACACATTCTTCATATTCACCATGAGGCCACTTTGGCCTTGGATCCATCTCCAACTACCAAGCAATCTATCTCTTCTGCATTTCTGTTCCTTTTGTCCTCTCCACTACCTTTAACTCTGCTGAGTCTTGCTCCTCCTCTCAGAATTATCACAATATCATTTTGTACCTGTGACATCATCCATTTCCCACCTCCACAAGAATAGTAGATGTAATACATGATATTCTAAAATATACTAGTGAAATTATCATTTTACTACTAACCTTTAGAATAGAGCTACTAGACTTGGCCTCAGTAAAGAAAGAGAAATACATAGATTATTTTTCTATCATTTTTTTGTTTGTTGGTCCAAGGGCTTAAACACAAGGCCTGAGTACTGTCTCTGGGCCCTTTTTGCTCAAGAACAGCATTCTACCACTTGGAACTACAATTCAAGTTTTCTCGTGGTTAATTAGAGAGTCTCACAGACTTTCTTGCCTGGGCTAGCTTTGAACTACAATCTTCAGATTTCAGCCTCTTGAGTAGCTACCATTATAAGCATATTTCTGTGTTTTTGGTGTGCTGGTACTGGGTCTTGAACTCATGCCTGTACACTGTCACTGAGCTGTTTTCCTCAAGACTATGGCTCTACCACTTGAACCACAGCTCCAGTTCTGGCTTTTTGGTGGTTAACAGGAGGTAAGAGTCGCACAGGCTGATTTGGATCACGATCCTCAGATCCCTGTCTCCTGAACAGCTAGGATTCAGACATGGGCCAGATGCCTCTGGCTCTTGTGTATAATCCTAGCTACTCAGGAGACTGAGTAGCTTTCCTGCCAGGAAAGTTTGTGAGAATCTTGTCTCCAATTAATCACCAAAAGGGTGAAAGTAGAGCTGTAGCTCAAGTGACAGATTGTTAACCTTGAGCACAAAAAGTCAAGGACAACACCCAGGCCATGAGTTCAAATCCCAGAAAGGCACAAAAGAAAGGGAGAAGGAAGGGGCTGGGAAGGTGGCTCAGTGACAGAGTGCTTGCCTTGCATGCATAAGGCCCTGGGTTCAATTCCTCAGCACCACAGAAGCAGAAAAAGCTGGAAGTGGCGCTGTGGCTCAATTGGTAGAGTGCTAGCTTTGAGCTGAAGAGCTGAGGGACAGCACCCAAGCCCAGAGTTCAGGCCCCATGACCAACAAAAAAAAAAAAAAAAGAAAGAAAGAAAGAAAAAGGAAGAAGGAAGGAAAGGAGGGAGGGAGCAAGGGAGGAAGGGAAGAAGGGAGAGAAGAAAGGAGGGAGGCAGAGAGGGAGGAAGGGAAGGAAGGAAAGAAAAAGAAAGAAAAAAGAAGCAGATGAATGACCTAACTATAGACCAAATGCATATGGAACAGTAATGTGGATATGTATTACAACCTTATATGTGCATTTTGTTGTTAGAACTTTATAATTTTCAGATCAATAAGTCAGTAATCTCTTTGACACTGAATTCTAGCTTTGTATGAACTAGTGTATATGCTCCAGTGTGGAAATAATAGCCAAACTATTGCTGTTTTCCACTCAATAATACCATGGTTAACTCATACTTTTCTCTAGGCCATTTGCTCTAACCTCTCTATGATCTACATGACATCTCTTAGCCTTTTCCTCTCTGAGTCTAAACTCCAGCAGTGATACCCACAGACCCCCAGGGAGATGAGTGTCTTACCATGGAGGTCCCTGACAGTATTAGTTACCTCCTGGCTCATACCAAGAGAACAAATCAATGTTAATTTCCCATTCATAGAACAAAGGTCATAGAATGACCTGGAGAAGTAGCTTGAACTTGTATCCAAGTATCATGTATCCAAGATCACAGAGTTTGGTGATATGGAGTTAGTCTTGGGACCTTTTGAATGTTTAACATTCTTTTGATATTTATTAGATTTTAAAGCATCCTTCATTGAGACATGTTGGAGAATAGAACTTATTAAGACCTTTGTTCATATCTCTCATTCAGTTTTTATATCAACCCTACAAAGGCCACTCTATGACTCTAACTTTATACTTATTTTACAGTCCAGAAGACCGAGTGAAGAGAGGTTAGCCATGTATGTGTTAAGGTTCTGAGTCTGCTCCCTAAACCAGTATTTCACACTACCTCTTGATAAATTCTGGATGATACTCAGCCTCAAAGATGTAACAGAGAATGAGGTCTAGCAAAATACTTTCATAGCATTAATAGAATATATATATATATATATATATATATATATATATATAAAATGGAGAATGATACAGAGAAAGGAAAGAACTAAAAAAAAAACAATTTTCTAAAATAACACTTCAGTCTAAAGAGATCTTGACTTCTGGACCACTAGCTGCAGATTTTATTTTTTTTCTTTTGAGCTACTGATTAAAAAGCAAAATAGCCATTTAAACATTGTTAATCATTGTTCTTTTGGTGAGAAAACTTTTCAATCTGTTTTTTAAACTGTTAAGTAATAACACTAATTCAATTTGGATGGGAGAGAAGTGTTGAAACATTTGTGCTGATGTCATTGTTTACCTAGTAGAGACCATCCTAATATTCTAGGAAAAAAAATAACTCCTGCAGGAAGGTTTCTGTTCTCAAAACAACATTCCACAAAACTTAGAAGAAGAAGAAGAAAAAGAAAATGTAAGGCCTAAGAGCTGGGTCTCTATCCACAAAGTTATTTCAAATGTATATGGATTTATTATCTAAAATAATTGAAAACATCTTAAATATAAGTAAATAAAGGTCATTTTTGCTTGTTTGTTTTGCTATTTTATGAACCCATGAACCCATATCCATTCTATCTTGGCATGAATCAGCTCCAAATGAGTGGGGCAGTTGCTGGCCTGATAGCCGTGGTTCTCATTGTTTAGTTATACTGGAAATATCTTCGGAACGAGTCTAATCTGAATTTTTTTTAAGTAGCAATTCTCTTTAACTTCTAAACAATAGAATTTTTGGTGGATTTTTCATTGTTGCTGTTGTTTTAGAGTATGGGGGCAGATGGCAAGGGACGAAAGGAAGTTGGTGTGTATGTATGACACATATTTTTAATTAAAAAAAAAGATTCTCATACACACACACACACACACACACACACACACACTCCTCTCCCTATAATTCTTCCACTATTTGGACATCTAAAAGAATTTGGAAAGGGGTTGATAAAGATATATTTACGTTACATGCTATTTACTAATTTAACCATGTCTGTATGATATTTTCAAGCAAGTAACTATTTTAATCTTTAAAAAAACATTTTT
This sequence comes from Dipodomys ordii, assembly GCF_000151885.1. NCBI lineage: Eukaryota > Metazoa > Chordata > Mammalia > Rodentia > Heteromyidae > Dipodomys > Dipodomys ordii. The sequence goes on along the minus strand of NW_012267313.1, from coordinate 10,917,653 downwards.
TTGCCAGTTGTGGGACTTGAACTCAGGGCTGGGGAACTGTCCCTGAGCTTCTTTTGCTCAAGGTTAGCGCTCTACCACTTGAGCCACAGCACTTCTGGCTTTTATTTCTGTTTATGTGGTACTGAGGAATCAAACCCAGGGCTTCATGCATGCTAGGCAAGCACTTTACCACTAAGCCATATTCCCAGCCCCTTTTAATCTTTTTTTAAACTGTTTTAATATTGAACAAAAGAATGAAGAGGCAAAATAACAGGAACATGCTTGTGATGACACATGCACATACACACACACACATGCACACACACGTGCACACCAAGGTGTGTAATAAAGTGGAAAGGTGCTGGTGGCTGATGCTTGTAATCCTAACTACTCAGAAAGCAGAGATCTAAAATATCACAGTTTGAGGCCACGCAGAGCAGAAAAGTTAGCTAGACTGTATTTCCAAAATATCCATCAAAAAGCAAGGTTGAAAGCATGTCTCAAGTGGTAAAGCACCAGCCTCATAAGCATGAAGCCCTAAATTCAAACTCCAGTACTACCATCAATAAAAGGAAGAGTGGGGGGCGGGAGCAGAATAGGAGGAGGAAGAGGAGGAAGAAGCAGAGAGAAGAGCAGAGCAAGGAAGCAAAATAGTTCAAGATGGCACTGTAATTTGCACCATTCTTTTGACCAAAAAGCATAAATTCTACAGATTGGGGCCATGGATAAGGAAGACAGATTTGTATGTCTAGCCGATTCGCAGTTTCTGTGAGAAATTATCCACTCCAGTAAATTTTGTTATTTGGGCAATTTCTTTCTCAGAAATGATCCTGCCCTTTACTCTCAGGCAGGGCTGAGGCCGAGGATGAGCTGCGGTTCTAGTCACTGCTGAGAGAGGGAGCAGAGGCCACGCCTCTTGCCAGAGTCTAAAAAGGTTGCAGGAGACTGGAATGTTGTTGTTTTTCCCTGCTTCAAGCCACTCCTTTTTCTGATCATGTGTATACTTTGAAACTTCAGACAAGGTATAATTAAACATGTCCCCTGTCAACACTGGAGGATGGCGCTTGCTTCTGTGTACACAGGCACACAAATTTTTATGGGTATTTAAGATGGATATCTTTTGGAAGAAAAATTGTGTTTTTATTTATTAATCAAGATCTGACTGCCAAATATGTTAAAAATGCATCTTATTTTTACTTTTCCTATGAGCTTTCCTATGTCTTTAGTGATGAAAATATATAAATTCAGGTGTCTTATTTCTCTCCTCAACTATAATTCTGAATTACAGTGAAGAAAGTTGTAAAGAGTAAAGACTCAAAATATATATTTCATATCAAGCATTTTACTGTGACATAAAAAAAAGAAAAGAAAACCAAGATTTACGTTTAGTGAAAAGGAATATTCCAGCAATTACCACAAGATTCCACAGCTGTCAACTCAAGAAACTATTTTTCTTTCTTGGATTCTAACTCATCAATTTCTACAATTGCTTCATAAGTAATCAGGGCTTTTATGAAAATGATAGTCGCCAAAAATGCCACTTTGATTGCCTTCATTTCATGGACATACTATTTACAGGCATGTTTACTGCCACTAATAAGTTTCTTTTTAATTTTAAAATTTGTTCCCTTGAAATGGGCTTTAACAACAACAATAAAATGGGGACTAAAATATTCTCGCAGGATTTAGATAAGAGTATCAATTTCCCTACGCATGTCTTTACAACATGCAATAAAAATGTACTCAGGAAACAGGAAAGGATGCAGTTGTTGATCTTGGTAAGGACTGCATCCATGTTTGTTTGGACCCCTTTTTGTTACTTGAGAACATACTGCTTGGAAGAGTTGCTCGACTACATATGTGACTTCACTCGTGATCGATAAACAGCCATACTTGAATCAGATTGAGTTTATACGTGCATTTATACATCCACCAAGTATTTCACCAAGCTTTTATGCTAGATTTAGCAAATACAATTTTGTATCAGACATAAATACTGCTCTTAATTTGCATGTATCCCAATGGGAACATTAAAGAATAATGTTCCTTACCACCAGATATTAGGCCCTTGTACCAGTTAACTGTTACTACAATCCATGTCCCATTACAACAGCAAATCTTAACTTTTGTGGTGATACTGGAATTTGAACTCAGGGCCTTGCACTTTCTACCACTTAAGCCACACTCCCATACTTAAATCTTGGTGTTTTATGGACTTATAAAAGGAAGCATGTATCTCTTACTCAGCTCTCCACAAGTCACATGAAGCTGGTATAGGCTTGGATTCTGTTGGGCTTGACCTCAAACTTTGCATTGGGTCTAGTTCTGCTACCTGTGCCATGAACCCGTGAAGGAGCCATGCACTTCTCAAAGGAAAAGGAAATAGCACAAAAGTGGAAGTTGTGAGGCACATTTCAAGCTCCTATGACACCAGCTAACAATTCATTGGCTAAGTCATGCCGCATGTCAAACCCAGGATCAATGAGACAGAGAACCATACATCTCTCATAGCACATAAAAATGCTGTGATGTCCATAGGTAAACAATTCTAAGGAGACTGCTGTTGAGGAAAATTATAAAGGTTCAAGGATGCACAGAGTTTAGTATTAGCTTGGATGCTCATTTGGTTTTTCCATAAAACCTACTAACTTGCCCTGAACACATATGTCATCTTCAGACAAATGGATTTTCATTTTCACACTTAAATTAAGCAACATTACATGCCGTTTTGGCTTGGGGAGATTTCCACCATTTTTAGTTGACTATTTGGGCACCATTTTGTTTTTTAGGAGGCATATTTTTCAGACAATTAAGGGTAAAAAAACAAACACTTCACAGATCACACACAATGTCACCACAACTGGCCATAGCCTGAGACTCACAGGAGCATCTCAGCATCAACCAAGTTGTGTGATGTGCTCTTGGAATTTTTTCTCTAAAACTTCTTTCGATTTTTTTAATTCTTTCATTTTAACCATACTTGGTTAAAACTGCATATAATTCATTAGACTTACTGTAATAACAAAGCAAGAAAATAGTGAATGTTTCCTGCACAAGATCCAGTTTCCTTATGCTAGCCTCTCTTTCCACACTGTCCCTTATGCAGGAAAATCTCATCGAATCCAAAGATTCCCTTCATGTCTATGCATGGATAGCACTAGTTTCTATTTACAGCTCAGAATGCTCCTTACTTCCACAGTTTTGTGATGAAGGAATTACTATATTTGCATATTTCAAAGACATTTCCAACTCACATCTTAAGTGAAACTCAGGATTATCCCCCATTTCTTCTTATAGAATGAAAGTGGCATTCTTACTGGGCATCAGTGCCTCACACCTGTAATCCTAGCTACTCACAAGGCTGAGATCTAAGGAACACAGATCAAAGCTAGCCCAGGCAGGAAAGTCCATGGAAATTATGTCTTCAATTAACCATCAAAACAAAACAAATAAAAAACCCAGAAGTAGAACTGTGGCTCAAGTGGTAGAGCGTTAACCTTGAGCAAAAAGAGCTCAGCAACAGTGACCAGTGAGTTCAAGCCCCAGGGACTGACATCCAAAAAAATAAATAAATAAATAGATAGATAAATATTCTCTTAGTATTCCCCATTCCACTCAAGTGCTGCAGTATTTATTCATTCATGCAAGCCAGCAATCTACGAATCTATAGTGTTCTCTCTCCAATTTTCAGGTCCCATTGATCTCCAACACTTACTTTACCTCATAAGTGTATCTAGGACCCTTTAGTTTTCTCCTCCTTCACCAGAGTCCTTCCCATTCCCAGGACCTCACAACCACATCACTGTAGCATCAATTAACCAGCATATCCACTCTGAAGCTGGCCTTATTTAATTTGATTTCCCTATAACCTGTAATAAAAAACGAGCATAGAATTGATGATGACAGAAGAAGTATTGAGTAAATGAATATATGAATGACTGTAAGATGTACACAGGAATTTTAATACAGGCAAAAATGGGCATGCTCAGCATGAAGAGGTTTTGCAAATAAGTATGTAAAGACAGACTATCAGTTTTGCCTTTATTGCCAGAACGCCCCACCTCTGTTCTCTATGCCTCTTCAGAAATAGCCCTCTCTGCCTCATACCCTCTTTCAATACTTGCTAGCAACAAAGGGTCAAATTCACATTGAAGTCCTTATTATCAACAGTTAGTCTCACTGTACTGGAAGGAAGTAAGGGGTACGTAGGGCAGAGGCAGTGACCTGGCAAGAAGACAAACCCCAGGACAGAAAAGAAGGCCAGGTAAGTGCTGGCAATGCTGTACGTAGTAAATTCAGCAAAGATGATGGGAGACAATAGCCAAGGAGAAGACAGTGAGGATAGTGAAAACCAAGCCCCAGCAGCAACGCTTAGCCAAAGGTATTTGATCTAAGAAGATGAAATGCATACAACTTCCAAGGAGAAAGGTGACATCAAAAGTGTCCATTACAGAGCTAGATTGTTTTCCAGGAATGTTTGCCTAAAGTAAAGAAGATAAGGAAAAGGAGACAATGTCTCCTGGCCTGCAGGAATAAGAAAGGATAATGAGGGTCCAGGTGTCAGAAGACACCAGGCATCCCTCTAGTTGCCGGGAAATGGAGGCATTCTAGATGATGGAGGGCAAACATCCCATCTAAGACTCTAGTATCCAGATTCACCATCCCCAGGGGCTTCCTCCCAAGGGGACTTTGAATGGCTAGCCCTAGCATCACATGACTAGCTCAGCTCTCACAATCCTGTCCAGATACCCTCACTATGTCTCTACTGGAGAAACTCGAGTTGGTCAGGAATTCTCCATCCATTGGTAGACGGAGACTGAGGATTGGCTCAGAGATATATGGAAATACTCTTTGACTTAGGATGGGCTATATTCTGTAAACCCGCTATAAACTGAGGATATCACAAGCCAAAAAAAATGCATTGACCACACATAGGCTGCCGAACACCATTGCCTAGCAACACAATGTTCTGCAGCTCTTCAGTTGTTTTATGCTGTAGCTGCATACCTACCTGGGAGCCATGGCACCCAGTATCACAAGACAGGATCACACCAAATATTGATAGCTCAAGGATAGATCAAAAGTCAACATCTGAAGTAGGATTTCCCCCGAATGAGTATGATTTTTTACATCATCCTAAGGTCAAAAAGTCGTAAGTTAAACCACTGTAAGTGAGTGGGAAAATGCCTCTGTACTTAATGACTAGGAAGTCTCAACTTACTGTGTGAGCCTTATTAACTTGACAAGTGTATTATTAAGTCAAGTAAATACTTATTATGAACTTCTGAACAAAGTACTCAAGAAGAACATTGATTGGAGCATGCATTAAGAACACACATGGACTCGTAAACACCTGTTCACACTTCCCGGGAAGCAGCTACGTTCCCTCATCAGCTCTTGGTCTAGCACCAAGCTCCCTGACAAGTTGAAGCAATCTGACTGTGGCCCCCATCAAATGACAGTCAGACATGGCAAGATTGATAGAATCAAATGGGTTTTTTGTTGTTGTTTTCTTATTGTGAAAATACCGTACAGATGAGTTACAATTACATGAGCAAGGTAATGAGTACATTTTTTATCAAGCATTGTTGACTCCTCCTTTGTTTCCCTTTCCCATCCCTGCCCTCCCATGTCCCCCCCAAAAAAAGAAATAGTTGTAAAGTTTGTTTTTCGACATAGCATCTTGTACCTTTCATTGTTGCAATGGGTCCACCTGTATCCCTATCTAAATAATTTGTTTTTTCCTTTCCCCTCCCCAAATTATACCAACATCAAATACAGTGAAAACAGGGGTTATACCATGGGGGAGAGACATACAAAGCAACAAAGAAATCACCTTATCAATATGTTAGAAACGAATCGCAAGAAAGAAAAACCATTTGAGTCCTTATCTTGGGGTTCATTGTGCCTAACATCAACTTATCTGACCTTTTCTACTTGTTTCAGACATATACTAGTTCTTGAAAATAGGGGAAACCATGGACCTATGTTTCTTTGGGCCTGGCTTACTTCACTTAATATAATTTTTTCCAATTTTTTCCTTTTCTTACCAATTGGGCAATGTCGTTCTTTCTGATGGAGGCATAGAATTCTACTGTGTATATATACCACATTTTCTTGACCCATTCATCTACTGAGGGACATCAGGGTTGGTTCCATATCTTAGCTATGGTAAATAATGCTACAATAAACATAGTTGTGCTGGTAGCTTTAGTATGGTCTTATTTGTGATCATTCAAATGTGTGAGAGTTTGAATTTGAGAATGGTGAATACATTTCCTATATTTCATTTAGTAAATGTGAAGGCCTTCAACGGGCTTTAGGACACTTTGTAGCTCTGTCAGTGATATACCAGTGACTTAAAGAAGTAGACCAAATAGATCTAGAGGTAATTAGTTTTCAGTCTTAGTGACTGAAAAAGATCAGCAAAGTATTCCTTCAAATTTATAATTATTGAATGGATTGCATAATGATAGACATGTTCAATATTAAATTATTAGTTGGTTCTTATAACAATTTATTCTGTGGTGTGGACAGACCCAACCTACAGCATTAAGCGAGGGACGGGGGAGGGATTGCTATGTCTGTGCAATCTTCTCATTACCTAGGCCTACAGACTCCAGAATTCACAACACTCCATCCCACCACCACCACCACCGAATGATGGATTACACAGCTGTAACCTTTTGACATGCTCTGTTGGAACTAAAGGCCCTCAGAAGACTTGCTACATGACAATCACACATGCTAGCTTGCAAAATTCCCTTTTGGATCTGTATTCAAGTGCTATGTGATAAATCAGACATTTCCCCACCCACAAATAAGTGGGAAGTAGAATCATTCTTTTGGGGGGGTGGAGGGAGGAATGGAGGGGCGGAGGGCTGTTTCGCTTGATTGCAGAGGGATTGATCTCAGTACTTCACACTTACAAGCCAGGGCTCTACCACTTAAGTTAGGCATTCAGCCTTTTGGCCTTGGATATATTCAAAGGAAGATCATACTTTATACCAACACTGGCACAAAGTGAGACTTTTGGTCCAGCCTGGACTGAGCTGTGATCCTTCTATTTGTCCTTCTGCTGCTGAGATAATAGGTAATCCGCCCTGTTGTGTGAGGAGTCTCATGAACTTGTTTTTGCCTGGGCTGGCCTCCAAACATGATCCTCCAATATCTGCTTTTGATGTGCCTAGCTCAGACTTACTAATTCTTAATGTGGGAAAAATAGAAGGCAGTATTGATAGTGATCTGGCTGATAACACCTAGAGGGATGGAAACTAAAATAATAATATCAAAATTACTTTCTACTATTTTTCTCTTGAAGTAATGCATTAAAAGTAACCAACTCTCAGCCAGGAGCCAGTGAATTATGCTTATAATCCTAGCTACTTCAGGAGGCTAAGATCTGAGGATGGAGGTTCAAAACCAAGCCAGACAGACAAGCCCAAGAAACTCTTATCTCCAAGTGCTGCAAGCAGTCAAGTGTCAGACTGGACTTTAAGCAAGAATTCACTACCCTAAGCTCAAGTCCTACTACTGGTAAATAAATAAACAAACAAACTTTAGGAAAATGTGAAGTCCTCCTTTAAGAACACCTTTAGCAAGTGTTTTCAATAAGTCAATTGCTATGAACATTGGTTCACAGTCATTATATTTGTCAAATATAAGGTAAAAGCAAAAGAGTGTTCAAAATCTGTTTTTAAACAAATTATGCCAGCTACTGATTGGCCTTGATAATGGTGCTTTATTTTATCTTATTTTTAATTTTTCCCAGTCCTGAGGCTTGAACTCAGGTCTGGGCACTGTCCCTGAGCTTTTATTGCACAAGGCTAGCACTTTACCACTTGAGCCACAGCTCTACTTTAGCTTCTTGGTGATTAATTGGAAATAAGAGTGTCATGGACTTTCTTGACTCACCTGGCTCCAATCCATGATCCTCAGATCTCAGCCTCCTGAGTAGCTAGATTCTAGGCATAAGCCACCAGTACCTGGCTTTGCTTTGTTTTGTTATCACTGTGTCTGGGGTCCAGGCCTGGAACATCAGAATTCAATAATACCTGCTGAATATCTGGATAAAATGGTTGAATGAATAGATGGATAGACAGAGAGATAAAAGGTATGTAGAATAAATACAGAGCGTAATGTCATCTAGGCCACAAATACTGCCTACTTATTATTGAACTTTAAAAGTCCTGACAATGTTTTGAAAGTAAAGGTTATGTTTTGACAAAACTAATTTAGTGTTGTGTGAAGCATAATTTTGGAGTCCAAATGACTATGTTTGACAGCCTCTCTCTAAGCAGGCCTGCATTTTATTTAGACCAGGGCATCATGACTGACAAGTTATATTTTTTCTTTGTTTGAAGGTCTTTGCATAAATGGATGATTATACCAGCTATGGATTCCTTCTGGTTTCTGCTGCCTTATAACCCGTGACAGAAAGGCCCTGCTTCCAGGAGCAGATAGATCTCCCAGGATTCTTAAGATGAGATAAGCAGACAACATCTGAATCTCTGCTATGATTGTTCTAAAGAATATGGCTTCTTTAAAAAATCTGTCCATTTTAAGGAGGAGTCTGAGAGCAACACCACCAAGGCTGATAGGCTTCACAGAGCGGGAGGCGGAGGTGTTTCTTTGAGGAAGGGGCTTAATGTGTACAAAGTTTTACCAAACTCTACACAGATCTCCAAACCATATGACTTTGCAAATTTATCTAAGAATTGAATCATTTGTTCCAATTTAGCATTTCAGGCTTTCTGAGAATAGTATTTCCAAGAACACCCGGGAGAATTTAGAGTGTGAATAATTCTATACTTGTCTTCCTTGTTATAAATGAAAAAGAAAAAAATAAACTCTAAACAATAAAAAGACCAATTAAAGCATTTGAATTCTATGGTTCACACAGACTGGCCTACACAGATTGATTCATTTGTGGCAAATTATGACATGAAACATTTTTTTTTAATCAACTTCAACTTTAAAGTAGGTGGTACAAGTACATGAAAGGCAGAGTTTAGCTTACATTTTGCCTTTGGTTTCTCTTTTCCTGTGCTATCTTTATAAAAGCTGTAAGTAGCAGCTTAGAAAATGCTGGAGAGGTTTTTAATCTTTTCCTTCTTTTTTTAAAGAAGAATGATTTGGCCTGAAACTTAGTGATTTGCATATGGGTGGATCTCAACATATCCTGTACTTTATCTTGTTCACATTGTACAAAATGTGAATATGAACATTAGGATTTAAAACAAAATCAGCACTAGCTGAACACAACATTAAAAATGTATTCATTCCAAACTGAATTATCATTGTTGGTGATGTTCTCTTTTGTAAACCTTAAAAAAAAAAAAAACTGAGAGAATGGTAATTCAAACCACATGGTTGCTTCATTCCACCACCATTCTTGGCAGAGCCAGGGCTGCCTGGCAACCTTGCTGTCAGCTGGGCCCTGGTAATCAAAGCAGCATTGCCCTGTAGTTAAATCTAATGCTTTCTTTCTGAGAACTCATCAGAGGAAGCTTTTTCTTCTTATCAGTCTTCTTGGTAATTTTTGAACAGGGTTTCTGAGCATAAAGAGAACATATCCTTATGGAGGTGGCTGCTGAAAAAGTGAAAAACAAAGTAAAATAATAAAGTATTCTAATAACTCTGCAAGGAAATGAAAGAAAGGAAGAAAGAAAGAAAGTAAGAAAGAAATACTGCTTGCCTGTTGCTTTGGACTTTGGCCTCATAGAGACCTGGGGCCAAGCTTGACTCTGCTGGCCAAGCTCCAGTCTTTCTGTTAAGCCCTGCAGAGCTTTCCTCCACCCCATAGAAACACACAGCAGCATGGAAGCATTGAATGTATGGAACTCAGACACCAGAATCTTAAAAAAAAAAAAAAAGCTTAAAATGCAAAAAAAAAATGGAGCTTTTTGTATTTTGGCCTTGGTAACAATTGTAATATTCTAATTCCAGCAGACTTAGGGAGAAAATAATGTATTTGGAACAAAATGGATAATGACAACATCTCTTTAAGTAAGCCTAATTAGAAGTGAGATGACACAAATTTGTTATGATAATTGAGCATGTGAAAACAAAACTTCCAGGAAAGAGAGATCACTGGAGCAGCCCCAGCCATGGGGATGAGTTCTAATGCAATAGCAAAGTCAATTGGAAATTGGATTCACCCTGCAGAATTTTTACTTCCCAGCCAAACTGTATCAATGGGGACATTCTTTTGTCAACTCTCCCAATTCCCTGCTCATTAAACAGAATACAATGTGAAGCATTAGCAAAATTCCTGCACAGTACAGGCACTTCAAACATACTGGTTTGTTCCTCTCTGGTCAAGCAAATATGCATTGAGATGCCTTGATGCCAGCCCTTAAATGTATATGGTGTTCACCAAATCTCCATGGGGCCTCTCCCCTCCTTCCTTGGTTCCCATTGCTTCATCCTCTTTCCTGAGACCTGCAATGCCTAAGAAGAATCTGAAAAGGAGTTGAATGGAGCCTAGCAACTCTAGCAATGTCTTAGAGTAAGGGCCCTCATACTACAAGTGCTTCCTATAACCCTTGATCTCTCGATATGGAATCCAACCCTTGGGATGGCCTTACTCCAAAATTAAGAATGTACACCCCAGAAAGAGCAAGTAACTGATTCAAATTCACATAGCCAAAAGGCACTCACTCTCTCTTCAATCACATGACACAGAGAAAGCATTGGGAACCTTTGGTAGCTGACATTCTTCTGGGCTTAGAGTTGCTTTGTGAAACAGACAAGAAATTTGACCAGTGTCTAGAACCAGCACGTTGTACACATCGGAAACGACACCATGATTAAAACATTCACATATTTTTTTAAAACAAAATTTCATTAAAATACAAAAGAATTTGGACTTTGTGGATGTTCTCATCCTAGTATCTCACAGATAGTGAGTGACTTCAAAGTCCATCTACTAAGCAAATTCCCACCCTGGGCAGGCTCCTCTTCTTCCTTGTCCACTTCCAACTTCACTGAGGCAGAAGGAAGGGGAAGTCGTGTCTCACTCTTCATGTTTATGTTCATAGATTTAACTTTCAGGGAGGTTATTTGCCCCTCAATAAGAAATAAATTACTTGCATTTGCCTATGGCCCAAGAGTTATACCCTAGTGCCACATTTACTATCTTGTGGGATTGTCACGTCTGTGACGCAGACCAAGACTAGATACAGACATTATTGACCTAATTTTACTGAGAAGGAGACTGAGGTGAAAGTACAAAAAAAAAGAAAAGAAAGAAAAGAAATGTCTTAGGGAAATGTGCTTGCAATCAACTGTAGAAGGCAGGTTCTTCTTAAACTGAGGTTCCCATGTTAGGTATACATGTGGTTGGTAAAATTTAAAATATATCATCTTACAATTTCATTTACAATATATCCTGAATGATGATTATATTGCATGAAGTTGAATTCATTAAGTACTGTTCTCAAAAATCTGTACCTATTTCTCACCATTTAAACTACCATTGGCCGTCTACCCAGACCTGATGTCGGCTGCTTTTTTTAATCCACACTGTATCTGCTACCTTAAAGCTTCTCTCCTTCTAAACTTAACCACAGGCACACTTCTCTTTATCTGTATGTGGTCTGGCTTCCCTTATTAGCTTTTTAGAAACAATTTCACATGCAGCTTTAATTTCCTTTCCAGCCTGTGCACTAGCTACAAGGCTCTGTTCTGTCTTGAACTGCCAGCCCCCACCTAGATGAAACACAAATTGATCACTGACATTTAGGGCATCCCTCTGTTCTGAGACCTCTCATCCCATTACCAACTCTTCCCAATCCAAGGTAGTTCTCTCCTGGCCGTGTTCTTTTCAGACTATGAAGGAAAGCTTTCTCTTTCCTTTCTGTGATTAGCAGCTGCAAAGAGAGCTCTGATGACTTTCAACTACAAAACATCTTGGAAGCTGGTTGCTGTCAGTAACCCAACATACAACTTTTAAACAACTCTGTCTGATACAAGCTGTTCTAGCCAAAGAGAGTCTCTCTCTGAACTGATTTCTAAAATAGGTGATATTCTTCCAGAACAAAACATTTTATGCTAGATTTCTTTGAGGGTGATTTAAATCATTGCATGACCCATTTATCCTTAAAAGCTCAACTTCTTCCCTGTGGTGCAATTCAATTAAATAATGATTTCTTGCACAATGATAGTGTCAAGGTTCCCCGTTGTTTCCAAAAGGCTCACTGAGAGTGTGTTCTTGGTATTGGAAACACTCACAGGGTCCTGCTTAAGGGGAAAGCTAATCTGAGCGAGATGTAGAGATTTGGTGTATTTTGACTTTGTTGAGACTTTTTAATTTATTTCCCTAGAAGACTGTGTACATTTCCTATGCACCACATTTCCCCTAACACCCATGGTTCCTGTCCATAAACCTAGATACTCAGGAAGTTGAGATCATGAGATCAGTCCAGGCATAAAAGTCCAAGTAAGAACCCCCAAAAAGCCAGAAGTGGAGCTATGGCTCAATTGGTAGAGTGCTCACATTGAGCAAAACAAACTGAGGAGCCAGGTGCTAGTGGCTCATGCCTGTAATCCTAGCTACTCAAGAGGCTGATATCAAAGGATCATGGTTCAAAGCCAGCCCGGAGAAGGAAAATCTATGAAACTGTTATCTTCAATTAACCACCAGAAAACTGACAGTGGTCCTGTGGCTCCAAATGGTAGAGCACTAGCTTGGAGTGAAAGACCTCAGAGACAGCACTCAGGCCCAGAGTTCAAGCCCCACGACCACTAACAACACACAAAACATTTTAGGGAAGAGGCATAGGCTTTGAATTCAAGCCCCATGACTGGCATACACACAAACACACACACACACACAGAGAGACAGACATTGTACAGAACCATTACTTCTTCCTTTAGCTTCTTCCTTTAGTTTCAAAACATACAGAGTTATTTTTTACCAGACTCTGCCTTTTTACCTTCTTTATCTGATTAAGCCTGTCTCCCAAATGTGTACTATCTAATTCATGTGACTATTTAAGTTTATGTTTTTTATTAATTACTAAGAATAGGTATTTAATAAATATTAAACCATGATTTCCCCCCTCATTCCCCCCACCACCACAGGTAACTTTTTAGCCTCTTGATACTTGCTGTTTCTCAGATGAAGTGATCCATGAAAGCAATCATGCTCCTCACCCTTGGTTGGAATTTCCACCATGCAATGAATAAAGAATGAAATGTTCTTGTTTTACTTTTCCTACTTTGACTTACTTCCTACTGCAAAGAGACCATCCAGCTAGAAAGGGAACCTGAGTTGGAAAACTTCTTTCCATACAGGAAGCATGTCAAGATGACTGTCAAAGTTGTAACTAGTCTGTACCATCCAGAGTTTCAGAGTTTTTGTGTTTGATTGTGTGTTTGTTGTGGTGTCTTGTTGGTTGTGGGGCTTGAACTCTGGTCGTGGGCACTGTCCCTCAGCTCTTCAGCTCAAGGCTAGGGCTCTAGCACTTGAGCCACAGCACTACTTCCGGTTTTCTGGTGGTTTGTTGGCAATAAGAGTCTCACGGACTTACTTGCTGGCTTTGAACTGCAATCCTCAGAACTTAGCCTCCTGAGTAGCTAGGATGACAAGCATGAGCCACCAGTGCCTGGCAAGTTTCAGAGTTTCATGACATTGCCTTGATTGGGGCTACCATCTGCTTCTCCAATGAAATGAGAAAATGCCAAGTTATACCTGAAAAACTCAGAATTCCTGCCTTTTCTATTTAAGTTGAAATTAGTTAAAACTAGATAAAATTCAAAGATTAGATCTCTCAGCACCACGGCCACATTTTAAGTGTATTGGATACTGTATTGGACCCAACATAGTTCCATCATCAGAGAAGTTCTACCAGCTGGCCCTATGGTAGACTGTGTGACTCAGAAGAGCATGAACTGTATCATTCCCCCCACCCACAATATCATAGGGTGTTCAGTGTTCAGCATATAGTAAATTCACAAAAGTGTTTGCTGAATAAATTGCCTTGGAAGATTCCCTCCCTATTTACAATGTTAAGAAAATACAGAATGAAACTTTAGAATTTGGAGGGGAGGGGAAGATGAGGGTTTATCTAATATAAAATGTGGGCAAAAAGAATGCACAGAAGACAAACAGAAATATGTGCCTATTAAGTAACCACAAAGATTAATAATAATTCACAATGAGTTACATTTCTATTCCAAGCTGAGCATGATGACATACATCTATAATCCCATGAGTTTAGAGGCTGAAGGAAAAGGATCGCCCGGGTTACATAGCCAGATCCTATTTCATATTATACATTTTTTTCTTTCCCATTTGGCCCTGAAATTCACAGCATATTTATATCTGGCTACTTGATCAAAGCTAGAAATCCCAATCATTTATCCCACCAACCCACATTGGAATACATTGTCATATCACTGAAACTAAACTGATATCAAGTCAGTCCATTCTTCATTAATTCAACATTTACTTAGCTTCAAGATGCAAAGCATCAAAAATAAGAAAATGGAGAATATATCAATAAGATACCCAGCGCACCAAAACTTAATCAGGAAATATATCACACACAGCCCACCAAAGCCAATGTCTTACTGTGTCCCACAGGTACAGTTCAATCTATGGACTATGTAGTGCTGGGTTTAAGGGGAAAATACATTTAGAACTCAAGTTCATAGTGCCAGAATCCTCTCACAAGAACGCCTCATCTGTCCATCTCGGCCTGACTCTCAGAAGGAGAGGGTTTTTCTGCCCTTAAGCCAAGAGGATAAGAGGCCAGTGGGGTAGAATCTGAGACAAGAGGAAAAGGAGGCAGGGGGTCTGAATGGAAGTGGGGCAGATGGACAGGAAGTGAGATACAAGTCATCACAGAGATGGCAAAGGCACAGAGGTGGAGAAAGGAAGCTAACGGGAATTAAAGGGACAGGACTTTATCTTTTCATTTTGCTACTGACAGTGAATAGTTCCATATTTCTCTTACAGAGTTCTTTTGAGGGTTTTTTTTTCCTTTTGCTGTTTTGCTGTTTTCTTTTCTGCGAACAGAAAAGGGGAGACACAGAAATGGAGGGACAAGGGGCCAATAAATGCCGCTGTGGCACTCACTGGACACTATGTAGAAAATGAACTATACAACTTGTGGGTAGGGATGGGAGAAAAAAAAAAACTAGGAGAGAATGAGGGAAGGGGTAACATTCTCTAAAAGGAAATACTCTTTGCCCGACTTATGTAACTGTGACCTCTCTGGTTTTTTTAGCATTTTCAAATAAAAACGAGTGAAAAGAGAAAAATAGGTCTGCATTGACCTCAAGGCCCAATTGTCTGGCTCCTCTGCTCCACGATCGTCTTGAACTCCCCGTGGGCCCTTCTACCCAGCCTCGCTGGCCTTGCCTCTATTCTCCCTACAGTCGGCCCCTCTTCCATTCTGGAAACATCTGCTTAGCCTAAGTGTCTTCATCTCCTCCTTGAATGAACTAACTCTATTCAGCCTTCACACTTTAGCGTGTATCATTCCCACTTGGATTCCTTTCAATCTCCTTTTATCTGTGCTCCATGGGCCACTTCAGGTGCTTTGCCTTGCTGCACTTAGGAAAAGCTGTGATTTTACTTCTATTCGTGTAATTGCTAATTATAGGCTATTTTTTTTCCTCCAGAGGTCTAGACGGTCAGTTCTGGGTGGCCTTCTCCAGACCTGCCTCTTACTTCTATGACTTTGCACTTTCCCTCGTGAATGACACGATAGGTGTTCACTAAATACGTGTTGAGTGCGTGCACGAATGCATGAAATGTGAGGAGGAGAGAGGGCTCTCCGACTACAGTGAGTTGGTTTTAGGAGTCAGCTTTCTATGAGGATGGAAGAAAGGGTCAAGCATGCAGATGTTTATGTGACCCGGAGCCATAAACCAATAGGAGCTGACCACAGGAAGGGGTAGCCTGCATCCAACCGAAAGTTAAAATGTGTATGCAGTGTGGCGTGTTTTTCCATTCTTTCTCTCTAGCTGACCCTCCTCGGCATTCATAGGTGATTTATTCTAACAGCTTTGGACTGAATATTTCAGTGCAATTGAAAAGACAGGAGGTTCTGTCCTCCAATAGAACACACATTTCCTCTCTCCTTAAACGAGAAAAAAAAAATACTTTAAAAAGCTAAAAGTGAACACTCACTTTAGAATTGTCGAGGGGGAAAAAAGGAATCAAATCAGAAAGTAGTCTTTTTGCCTTAGTTTCATGGTTACAATTAAATAACAGCAGATCAAGAAAATAAATGGGCCTAATTGTAAAGTTTGTAAGACCTGGAGGGGGTTTCTTGACAAAGAACATTTGTCTTCCTAAATGGGTGTGCTCTAACAAGGTTTGCCTCCAAAAACCTACTGGTATTTACTCTGGTGCTTCTGACCTTAAGGGGTTAAACATGGAATGTCCCAACTTTTTCAGTACTCTCTTCTTTGTGTCCTGCTAATGTCAAAATAAAGAATTACTTGTAAGGGCAGAAAGGGTCTTCATTTTTACACTTGCACTCCAGCAACTAAAAATACAAAACACTAAAAATTCTCCAGAAGGTAACTTTAAAAAGAAGAAGGAGGAGGAAGAGAAAGAAAAAGAAAGTAAAAGTAAAGACGACTAATTGTTTAAGGTCTAAATGTAGCTCCTAGAAAGGACAGAAATAAAGAAGTATGTTTCCAAGTGACCCAGCTTGGCTCAAGTCAGGCATACAATTCACTTGAAGGATTTTTTTGTTCCAGCATTTTCCCTGTAGGTATAAAGAAGAGCATGTCTTTTCAGTATAATAATGGATTAGAGTGTCATCTTGGCCACCTTCTGTCTACAAGTAGTGTTAATTTTAGCCTGATCCTCGTAGAGGAATTTCTATTCCTCACAAACCTTTGCTGAAAGCCCAAGATAGCTTCTTTTTTTTTTTTTTTTTGGTCAGTTGCGGGGCTTGAACTCTGGACCTGGGAGCTGTCCCTCAGCTCTTCAGCTCACGGCGAGCACTCTGCCACTTGAGCCACGGCGCCACTTCTGGTTTTCTGGTGGTTTATTGGAGATAAGAACCTCACTGACTTTCCTACCTGGGCTGGCTTTGAACTACTATCCTCAGATCTCAGCCTCCTGAGTAGCTAGGATTACAGGCATGAGTCACCGGTGCCCAGCTCCAAGATAGCGTTTCATCTCTGAGAAAGTATGTTGGATGACAAGTTCTCATCACATACTGAAGTCAGAAGAGATGGCTATAAACTTGGATGTGGCTGCACCTGTTACTACAGACATGGTGACTGCTAACTTTGGGCTTTCCTGTCACACTTCCCCTTTGATATGTACTCTACTTCTTAGTTTAAATACAGGTTTCAAAACACTTCTTTAGGTTCTCCTGTGAGGGAAATTGATCATTCTTTAAATGTATGTTTTTAATTGACTTCTTCCTGGCTAAGAAATTAACTTTTAGTCCTCTCTCATTTGATCTGTCAAATGGAGTATGTGACACCTTCCAGACAACAAAATTTAATGAGATCCCAAACATCAAAGGCTTTACTGATAGAAGCTCCATATTCCCTGGTAACTTTTAAAGATATAACAATCAAACTTACGATTGAATTCTAGCTACAAAGTATATTGATTGCTGTCCCCGTCCATAACAAACTGAGTCAGCCAGCCACTGTCTCCTTTCTCCCTGCCAGTTGTAAGGCACTTTTGAAAAATCAATTGTCTTTTCCCTGTACAGAGTTTCCAGAAGTAGCTGTTGCCTGAACTATAAGAGTATTTATTCATTCTTGGTCTCCTATCAGTTGTTTTCATTCCTATTGAAATTGAAATCTAATGTTTGAACTGGAAAGGATCAATAATGTCTCAGAACAACTATGACTGAATATATTTTCCAGCTCATTGCAGGAAGTGGTTGTTTTCCTGCTGGTTGTTTGCCAATCTGCCACCTGGGCAGCTAGGTTGGTGACCAAACAGGTGATAATGTTCTCACAGTCTCACAGAAAATACAACCAGCATTCACATGAACACAGCAATTCCTTGACATTGGGGGCTTTATAGATTTGTTTTCTGTGGTTTGTTTTTCTGTGGTCACAATCTAAGCCCAGCATGAAAAACAAGTTCTCCAAAAGCAGATGTCAGCCTACAAAATGGAGTTCAACTTCCCAGAAAGTAACAGACCTCCAGATCCCAGAACATTGGGATTCCCTGAACTTCAGGGAATTCCACTTCCTGCAACAAACTATTTCCCTCAGAAGGAACATTCTAGATTTTCTGTGGAGATATTCCTTACCATGGGGAAAATGTTCTCACCCTGTCCCATTAATTCTTTCACAATACTGTCTTAGACAATGTCAGAAAAACATTCGTTGGTGATATCTGTACACATATACTATATACATATACTCTGACCTCCACCATAGAGAGAATCTTTCACGGAAATAAATTTATTCTTAGTAGTCAATTTTCCTGGAATGAATTAAATGAACTCACATTCTCTTCCTCAAACATTTCCTTCATTGGCTTTTCTTTCTCTTGCCAACATTCCATCCCATTAGCCATTTTTAAAACACCATGACTTGCATCCCTGACATTTTCCTACCTTTTTGGTTTTTTGCCTTCTTATTTCGATACCATTTGCACCCTTTACATCATGTACTTAGTTTACTTCTTGAATAGAATCTTTAATAATTTAGTCATAACAAGTCATTCGGCAACCAACATGGGTGGGGGGAAGGGGAAGAAAGCAGCCTTGTCCTGTTTGTAAAAAGAAGAGAAGAAGCCAAGGGAAAGTTGTGTGATCTGTCACTTTATTACATCTGTTCATTTTCTCCTGACCATGTGTAATATTTCCAACATTTTTCCCTTTCGGGTTCTCACTAAAGTGACACACTGCAGGTGCCACACTGTACATTTAATAATGAAAGAAAAGAGTCCATTCCTTTTCTTGTTCAGCAACAAGGCATCACAAAAGATAGAGTTATCATGAGCTAATTACAGTCCTTGAAAATTACCTTTGTGCTTAGCAAATATGCATTTTTTTTTCTGTACTGGTGATGAAGAAGTTGGCAGTTTAAATAAAAAACACTATTTAAAGTAACAGAGTACAGTTATATAACCTTTTCACATAAATCACACAATAACTCTTTGTGCTTTGTAAAAAAAAAAAGAAATAAAAAAAGAAACTGCAGTGCTTGTTAAGAAGCCTTATTTATATAATAATCATCTATGCAAAGGTTTTTTTCTCCTTTTATAAAAGTTCAGTGTTCTTTTTTTCTTAATCTCTGGAAGTTAGAGGAGTATCCTTCACTCACTATTTCCAGGACACATACTCCAGTACTCTAGACTCCAAACAGTCTTCATTGCTAAGCTCACAGATAGAAAATTTAATATGGGAACAGACTTTTCTTAATGTATAAATAAAAATATAGAATCCAAATCCAATCTAGTGTAAGGGCTCCTTTGCATTTATAAACTGCCCATGAGCTGCCATTGTTTTCTTCAGCTCTGTCCATTTCATGACCAGTGGGGATGTACAGTCCTGAGAGCCTGAGAGCTTTATGGTGTCTCCATTGATTCTCCACAGAATTCTTCTGTGGGATCTTTATCCCCCCACTCCTAACCTTCCTGTCCTTCTCTCCTTAAGCTTATTCCCCAACTTAAACCTAAAAGCAATAGTCTCATTGTTTACAATATCGTCCTACCATTTAAAAATATCCTTCCTGGAAAATGCCCTGACACTAAGCTGATCTTCTCACGGACCAGGCCACCCCAAAAGATCTCAGAGCTGAAGAGCTCTAGGGAAGTTATTAAATCCTCTGCTTGGCTCAAAGTGATCCACTTATCCTCAGTCCAGAGGATTGATCATGCCAGCAAGAATGATCAGAGATAACAGAGATAAACCTAGCAGAAGTATTTTATTTTTCAAATATATCTATTCTGATGCTTTCTGAACAGTGGGCATTCTGCAGACAGGAAGACCACAAGGGCTTTCTTGTGCATCCTTATCTCCCATTGAGATGCTGACCCAACTTTTAAAAGCTATCTCCATGGAAAATGCTGGGCTGAAATCCAAAACCAACCAGTAGGAGGCAGTTCTCTTAATCAATGGCTGTGTTCCATCTTTATATAAACAGGTTAAGCCAGCTGCCAAGGCCTCTGTGATCAATTCCAGCTCACATTACCTTTGGCTAGAAAAATGGGCCAACCAAAGCTACACTATGAAAGTAGAGAACTCTACCTCTTCCCAGGTTATAATAGCTGTGTGTGATGTCCAGTCTTTGTAGTCTTACCCTTGTTCATAATAAGAAAGAAAGAAAGAGAGAGAGAAAGCAAGAAAGCAAGAAAGTGAAAGAAAGCAAGAAAGAAAGCAAGAAAGAAAGAAAGAAAGAAAGAAAAAAATATGATGCATGCTCGTTGCCAAAATGAATAAGATATCACTAATCTGCCTTTTGGAGGTAATCATTTAGAAAAAAAAATGTGTTCATTCTAATTAATAGAGCATTATTGAGCTATACATTTTCCTAGCACAGTTTTTTTTTAAAAAAAGTAGGAAAAGGAAAGTAACCTCATTAATGATATGTGCAATAGAGTGATTACTGGGTGATTTGATTAGCAGGAGAGATCTCTCCCCTCTAGCTGATACACACAAGGATATCACTGACTCAGAATGGTGCTCAGTGTCAGTTTAAAGAATCAGTGGGTGTGACTCACACTGAAGAAACACTACTGACAAATACTGCTGCTTTCCTCAGTTGCCCATTCCTCGACACTGACTCTTGGAATGGTCTTTCAGGATGATGTTATCACAAAGCAGCAGAAAACCACATGGAATACAAACTAGAGAAATGAAACAACGAGAAAAGCATTTGGAACCATACTTATAAATGTTTGGCCAAAAAGATCCAAAGCACAATGAGGGGAACCATCATGCCCAATTGACAACTTGCTTTTGGCTTATTCAACACAGCAGGAACATTACAAGAAACAAGGTAGACAAACAAAAACCCTTCACCTATAAGATGTGCTTGTTAGATAGTTCTGCAGAACATTCTTCCCTGTATGGAGCACTGTAATGATAACAGTCAACAATTCTGGGCCTCATTTCTAGAAGAAATGCTTTGCCAAGCAAGGTGTTTTACCATGATATCACAGTGATTTTTTTTAATCACAGAATTAGGCCACTGGCTTATAGGTCAAGCCATGTTTGAATGGTTTAGAATAACTTTCCATCTTTTGCTACCAGAAATGAATGCAAAGTGGGTAGGGCTCTTCTGCTAATCTTGTTTTCAAGCACATGCCATAACCACTGTGATTCCAGTAGGATACTTCTGTTTTTTAGTTTGACAGCATAACACTACACCCATGGGAGCTGAGCTTTCCAGGTGTTAAAAAGGATTTGTTATAAGAAAATGATTATAATGGGATTTAATGTAATTGAAAGTCAAGCTACAGTAGCCGTCCAGTGTATCAGAGAAAGTGCTAAAACTTGTCATGAGGGTGGAGTGCCTTTTGCTAAGTAAACAACAAAAGTGAAGAGAGGAGAAAAATAATCTGCCCAACAGGATGAACGAGATCGGCTAACCTGATAGGCCTGCCCCACCACAGTGGGTATCAGAGCCACAGGTACGGAAGAGCAGCAAATAGCTACTGCCTTCCCATTCCACAAGAAAGTTCTGAAAACAAGTTACATAATAGCCTGACTTCATATCTAGAACTTGCCAGGCAAAAATCTTAGACCTTCTCAGGCTCTGAGAGCAAAAAGTCCAACTGTCAATCATCACCCTGACCTGACCTTTCCATTCCTATTCTAAGGACTTGCACAGCCTTCTTTCACTTCTTTGCTAAGTTTTTTTTAATTTGATGGCATGAACACATGTACACATATGCATGTACACACACCCACACATGCACACACAGGCAAGAACTTCACAGTTCTCCACCTATATCACTCTTTCTCTTGGAAATATCGTTTTCTGAAAGAACACTAGGTTTACTAAGCATTCAAATGCATTTTGGGCCTGGCACCAGTTGTTCATGCCTGTAATCTTTTGTTGCTCAGGAGGTTGAGATCTGAGGATTGTGGTTCAAAGGCAGCTGGGGCAGGAAAGTTCAAGGGACTCATATCCAATTAAGTACCAAAAAACTAAACGTGGAGTTGTGGCTTAAGTGGCAGCAAAAAAGCTCAGGGACAGTGCCCAGTCCCAGAGTCCAAGCCCCAGGACACACACACACACACACACACACACACACACAGCATTTTGGGCACTTGAAGAATGCAGGCATTGTGACTAGCTCAGACAATGTGAAACAGATAGAAGCCCTCAAGATCAGAGCCAGGTGACAAGCAGAAGAGAGAATAGCTAAGTGCTCTCCTCTCTGTCATTACCAGGCTTTTTGCTTCTCCTGACTTCTCTATCATTCCAGGGTATCATTAACTCCTCTTGGTCATAACGACCATTAGGGGCTATATTTTTGGTTGTTTTTCATCCCTAAGTATGGTTCTGTATGTCAGAAGAAGTGAGACTTGAGATCTAAGGCCATATTCATCTTAAGTGCCTCGCTGGAGACTATTTTTTCCAACCATGGATGCCAGTTCTTTACTATTGTGGAATCACGTAGCAGTCTTGGCAGCAGACACATGAGTACACACAACACCAGGAAATCAGTATCATTGCTGGTAGCTCCATTATTACTTATGTATAGATTGCAGTTCTCAACCATAAATGTGATTTCTGAAATAATCCGTGATGTGAAATGGCATATCCAGATTTGGGAATAAGGTCTTTTGAGCTGTGCTTTCTCCACACCAAGGTCATTTCCACCTGCCTTCTTGATATATATTTAGATATTTAAGGACAACTATATCATTATTTTTAAGATCAAGTGTTTTCCCCCTCCTAATTTTGCTGCCTAAAAAATATGAATAGATATTTCAGAAGAGTCATAAACATATGTAAGGAGTTTCCTCTCTCCTTTTCACCTTTAATTAATATACTAGCAAATTCCCTAAACACAGCAATATAAACACCAATAGTAAGAAGTAGTATGGTAGATGTAAACACAATCAGTTAACCAGCACTGAAGAATTAAGATACAGATGATAGATAGGTAGATAGATAGGTGGATAGAGAGATAGATGGTAGATAGATAGATAGATAGATAATCAATTGTGTGAATTAATGTATATGTTTTTGTGCTTATATCTGAAGATATGTTTTTGATAATTTTGGAATGAATAATAAATTATGATGTCATTTTAGGAACACTGTATTCAAAGGAGCAATAAAGTCATTCTATTTAGAATACCTCATTTCCCACACTGATGGCAAGATACCACATTAAAGTAAAGTTGTTACCTCTATGAAGCCAGGCAGTCAACTAATTACATGTTTTGATGAAAATCTCTTTCTCTCATGTAGAATATGATTCTGCTGAGTTACAATGAACCACACAGTGACAATCTCAGCAAGTGGAAGGCATGCCACGGGCAAAACCAATCTGTCTAAGCCAATATAGTAATTCAGATATTCATTATCCTTTCTCCATAGCCTTTCCTGTTATTTGTCTTCCCTTCATTGTTGCATCTCCACCAACCTGAACACCAAATATTCCATCCCAAATCTGATTCCTCAAGGGAGGATAAACACAAACATGACTTTGATTTCAGCATCCAGAGTTCTGTCATAAATCACTTATTATTCTGATCACCTTTTTACTTGTATTCTTTTATGCTCCATGAATTTCTTTCTGGTTCATGTGCCTTCCTTCCTTTTGTGCATTCTCATTGCTAAGAATTGCCCACAAGATCTTCTGTTAAGGATAACCCACCAATCAACAATAGCCAAATGTCCTTTTTCTCTTCAGTCACCCTCTTCAGGAACATTTTGCACTTGTGAATGATCTACTGCTTGGAATCAGAATTAAAATTCTAGTCCTTAAATTTAAAAAAAAATCACATGCTAAGTGAGAATATTAAATTGGGGAAAAACTTAGTGTCACAATATGTACTTCATGGTCATGAGTAGAACCAATGTTCTCCACACATCCCCTTCTGAGCTTGGTTATTACCTTGTGTTTAGTGTCTGAATATGTAATGTCTCATAGGTTCATATCTTGAACTCTTGCTACCCAGTACAATCTTCAGAGGATCTAGAAATTTTAGTATATGAAACCTAACTAGAGGAGGCAGTTCACTGGAGTGTGCTTTGGAAGGTGATGCCTGATTTCCAGTCACTTCATCTTTCTCTCTCAGCTTCCGGTCTGTCATGAAGAGAAGAATCTCCTCCATCACACACTCCTGTCATTATGATGTTCTGTGCAAGTACATGGAGCCACACACCCAGGGGCTGTACCATCAGAAAATGTGAGTAAAATAAGTCTTTCCTCTGTTAAGTTACGTCAGGTATTTTGCCATGGAAATGACAATGATTACTACACTAATGTAGCATGTTACCTGTAATAGATTCTGCCACAGACATGTGATGTAGATGCAATGAGTAGGATGATGATTGCACTTCTCTCTTTCCCATATTGACAACATGAGTCTTGATGGAGCTAGCAGATGGCCCCTTCATGATTGTGATGAACAGAGTCTCCTGAAAACCTCAATTGATTTGTAATACACACGCTAATCTGTGTGGTTATTTGTTACCACATCCTCTGCACTAAGTCACCTAAAGAAAGTAATTAGTCCTTTTACTTGGTATTGTGCAGGATTCCTCTTCATAAGAATATTGCTGCTGTACTCCAAAGCTTTGCAAACATGCTATCATTCATTTTCATTTGCACTTTGGCACTCTTTTCAAGTTTATATTCCTGTGTCTCAGAAAGCCTTGGATACAAAGAAGGAAAATGAATCCTTCAATGTTTTCCTAGTGCGAATTAGAATAAATCTAGTGAGTTTTCTTTCCTCTTAGCTAGAAGTCAAAGAAGTTTAGGTTCCAATTCCATTTAGAGAAAGCATAGACTAAGGCCTACCAGGACTAAATGGGTATCTTGGCTTAAACTACAAACAAACTTCAGAGTTCAAGGAAACAAAACTTCAGATCCCCTGTGCCCATGTTTTGCATATTTGATTGGATCCTGAATAAACAGATATGCTAAATTGAAACCCCTTTGTACAAATACTTAAAAATATTTGTAAGTATCCCTAAATTTTTTTAAAGATTTCCTAAAGATTCTGAAAGCATCCAGGTATATTCTTAGACATCAAATAAAAAATTTAATCATTAACCTCTAAATATATCTTTCAGAGGTGAGTTATTGTTTTAAAAAGGTTTTCCTCATAATTAGTAAAAATGACTGCTAAAAATTTATCACTAAAATAAAAGCAAAAAAGCATGCAATTTCTGAGAATCCTTGGATCCCAATTGAAAAAAAAATAGATATTTTAGACTCACGCTGCAGTGTACTGTTGGATTCCCTCATCTTTATATCTGCAATGCACAGTCCAGTGCTTAGAACAGAACAGATGTAATTATGAATTAACAGAATAGAGACTCTCTTTGTGGCACAGAGTTCTGTTCATCTCCAGAATAACCTACTGAGATTACTAACAAATTAATGATGAGTTTGCAACTTGTCACTTGTGTAACAGAAGTGATGAGCTAGCATTTACCAGCCTAACTGGTTTCTTTTACAAATGATCTTATAAGACATTTGAAGAAAAAAAAGAAAAAGAAAGTCTCTACAATATAGTTACAGGTTAGAGTGAAAGTTCACAATTTTCAGCAAGTATAAATGTCACCTTCACACACACACACACACACACACACACACACACACATTCCCAAACCTGATTTGTCTGTGGTTATTAAGCCATGTTTTCAAAAAAAGCTTATTCATATTTTCACTCGAGTAATCACTGTCCGAGATGAGGAAATAGCTGTGTGTGTCAGACTCTATATGTGCACTGAGACCTATGTCTCCAGCTACAGGAAAGAAACTGAATGAAAAAACTAGTAGAAAGTAATCTTCCCAGGCCCTCTTGCTAGAACACAGTTAAGGAATTTTGAACCCAAGTCAGTCTAAGAGCAGAGAAATGGCAGAATAAACCCCACTAAAACTGGTCACTTTGTTCTACAAAGCAGATTTACTTTATGTCCCTTGGTTGTGCTATTTGGGGGTACCATCACATGATCACTACCCCCTAATCTAAGAGGATAACATGGGTAAGATGACTGCCAGCATTTACCTTTCATTTCTACTCAGTCAGTGTGAAAGAGAGGACATAGGATAGAATGATCATCTGAAATGGTAAAGCATCAGATAGCCAGAAACACATTCTCCTGGCTCTGATTGTATAATTCATGTTAATAATTTAAGTTAAACTCAGAAGTTAGCCTCATGAGAATGCAGACTTTTACTGTTCTGGGCCTATTTAAGGACTGTTTTCTGGTTTCTGTGGTAAAATACCTTAAAGTCCTACTTCCAAAGTATAAGTGGGAAGGAGTTGAATTCATACACATCACACACACCACACACATGGTTACCATTGTTCTGATCCAAAGTATTGCCAGGCAGGTGGAAAGCTTGAAGGCACTACCAAACCAGGTTGGAGAGTCAGTTGCCAAACTATCACATAACTCACCCTATAACAGTCTCTAGGGGAATGGCACCTACTCTAAAAAGTAAACAACTTGTTCTGGAAAGAGAGTAAGTAATTCCTGCTCTGCACAGGCTCTGCACAGAATTTATTTTTTTTAATTTAAATTTTATTGTAAAGGTGATGTACAGAGTTACATAAGTAAGGTAGTGAATACATTTCTTTTTGAACAGTGTTATCTCCTCCCCTCATGTTGTAAAGTTCACTTCCAACATAGTGTCTAGTATCACTGCTGAATTGGTTCCCCCTTTGTCCCACTACGATGGCTCAATCGCTATGTGCATATGAGCATTTAAAATGATGCTTATCAAAATGAACTCCAAGAAATGGAAACACAGTGTTTTTTTTTAATTGTACTGTTTGCAGTTATTTCTTTTTCCTTTTTTCTCCCTTGGTTTATTCCCTGTTGTCACTATTTTTGATTTCTGTACCCTTTGTCTTGTATGTAAGTTTATGTGATTTGGGGAAAGGAAGCACAGAAATGGTGCACAGAATTTTTAGCATCTCACCTCCTGTACACATTTTTGTTTCTCAACATAGATGTATAGGGAGTGATGGTAGACAAGTTAGAAGTTGCTAATAGTAAAAGCACATCAACCAGAAAAAGTTGATGTTAAATACAAAAAGGTTTCACACTAAAAGCTTTCACTTTTAAAACAATGCTAACTCCTACAATTAAAGAGAAAATGAAATGATAAGGACTCGAGAGGATTCTTGCAGTCTTCCTATTTCTACTTGTTCTACTGTTTGATCTCCACCACGGTGAGGAAGCACTTCATGGTCACATCCTCTTCTCAAGCAATCTTATTTTCCTAGCACTTCTCCTTAATATATTTCTACATGATGAACTCATCACGGGCTGTCTTTCATGCAGAGAAATAGCAAGACACTTAAGAAAAGGAGAATGGTCTGGAACCAAATAGATGCCAACAGGAACAAGCAAAAGGCAAAGGATTGGGAAGAAATTCAGGATTCTAGTGTCTGGAATATCCCACCAATCGCCAATCAAGGCCATGATGAGGTCAGAGGTCAGAGAAGGGCAGCAGCACTGTGATCTTGTCTTCCTCAGATGTCAGCTTTTATACTTACTTATGCTGGGAACCCATGTTCACATTTAATCTTCAAGATAACATAGAAATCAGTACTATTATTACACTATTTCACACCTCAGGAAACTGAGGCTTAGAAATATCACATGTCTGCTTGGGCTCAAAGAGCTAGTAGGTAGAAAGTTGGACACATTTAAGCTCTAGTCAGTCTGAACCCTATTTAAAACTGCTGTAAACCTATCCTCACAAAGCAGAAAATTCAGCAGACTCAATAAGGAATCTGAAGAACATTCTTTGGTTGCATGGACCAACTTCAGGTCTATGGGAGTCCTTTGCAACTCTACCGGTACTTATAGAATGCATCAATTTGTTTTTCAGTGGAAAGTGTGTGTAGTCATTATCAGATTTTTCTTATTTCTTTTTTCAGTTGTGGGGCCTGAACTCTGTCCCTCAGCTCTTCAGCTCAAGGTTAGCGTTCTACTACTTGAGCCACAGCACCACTTCCAGCTTTTTCTGCTTATGTGGTGGTGAGGAATCAAACCCAGGGCCTAATATATGTGAGGCAAGCACTCTACCACTGAGCCACCTTCCCAGCCCATTATTAGATTTTTCAAATGGGTTCTTGTGATCCAAAATAGGATCTGGGTGCTCCTAGCACTTTCTCCCTAACGGTATAACTGTGCACAAGCAATCAACACCTCTGTCTCTTGAGTGCAATTTTCCCAGGTCTCTTTCATCTCCAAAATACAGTGGTCCTAAAGAATGCTAACACAGTGACGAACGTCTCCACTGTCCTGCAAGACTCCTACCCACCTTGCCCTGTACCTCCAACTTTATAGGTACACCCCAACTACATCATAGCTGTGATGGCTCCCATGTGCATTCTTCACAACCTTTCCAACTTCTGTGCATGGAGTATGAGTCAGGCTAGAGGCAAAGAGCGCCTCTTTCTAAAGTTTATATGTAACTGTGAGAGGATTCAAGCATGTTCTGGCATGCTGGCCTGATGTCGTAAGATGAGGGGAGGTGAAGGGAATGCAGTAACATTTGCCTGCTTAAAAAGCATCCTAGGCGCAT
Source organism: Dipodomys ordii (assembly GCF_000151885.1). Classification (NCBI taxonomy): domain Eukaryota; kingdom Metazoa; phylum Chordata; class Mammalia; order Rodentia; family Heteromyidae; genus Dipodomys; species Dipodomys ordii. The sequence continues at coordinate 10,888,984 of NW_012267313.1, read as the reverse complement.
CTCAACCTTTGAAAGCAGTGCGCATACTGGGGCAAGATGGGTATATTCAGGGGCAATAAGGAACACGGTCACCCCTCAATTATTTCTCCCTCTTAAATTTCTGCTACAAACAGCTTCTCTAGCCTCATTGTCCTCTAGTTGAAAGCTCCGGTTAAAAATTCCTTACTTGGAGGGTCACGCTTTCTCTCATAGCCAAAAAGCCTGTTTGCTTTTGTCTTCCCACTTGCTTTCAAAAGAAAATATCCGACCACAGACCATCTTTGCTTCCCTGATTCAAAACTTAATTACATCATGTCCAGAAGTGAAGGTTGTTGAAAGTTATTAATGTACTTGTTGGGAACACTTTGCATTCCGAACACTTTTACATCAATGCACAGATGCCTGTTCTCAGCCTGACCCAATCAGCAGTTCTGGATGGATGGTGTGGGCCAAGAAACCATGGTCACATATTGTCCAATTCAGTCCCTTACTGTGCTCATTCAAAAGTACGCTGTCAAGCACATTCTGATTATGGTTAAGTGTGTCTATTTATTTCCATTGTTGGTCGACATCTCCCAGAAGCTTTTAGAATATGACTTCTTAACCTACCAATTCCAACCATTTCTGTCTATCAACTGTTATTTCTCATGCCTTGTGCTTCTGATAGACTTTGCAATCAGCACTATGCTTCTACCTGTCGGGTGCGACATCCTTGCAGTGGTCACATTCCAGGTCATCAGCTAGGTCCCTTGCAGAACCTGCTCTCTAGGCAGGACTCCAGCCCCAGGTCTGGAAATCCCATTTATCTTTAAGCTGTTGCTCTGGAAAAAAATGAAATAAAGGCCCAATTGTTTGGAAAAGGGCTTTGTAGATGTAAAGGGAATAGTGAGAGCTAGAGCATGGTTAGGTAATTTTTTTTAGAAATAGAACTTTTTTGGAGATGATTTTTTTTTCACCAAATTGAGGCACCAGTCTGGATGCATAATCCCTCAGTAACTTAAATGAGGCATGAAACCTGTAAACATGGATCAATAAGTACCCACAATTCTCTGCACTTCCTAAAGCACACCTGAATATAGAGTTGAAGCTTAGGAATGCAGGTTTCAGAAGGAATAACAGGTTGATTCTGCAGCAGAAAATAAGAGCCAAAGTATGGAGCCATAGACTGAAAGAGGGAGAGAAAGAGAGAGAGAGAGAGAGTCCAGTCAGGGCTTGAACAACGTCCTTTAGCTCTTTTTGCTTAAAACTCTCACTCTACTACTTGAGCCATAGCTCTACTTCTGGCTTTTCTGGTGGTTAATTGGAGACCAGAGTCTCACAGACTTTCCTGCTTGTGCTGGCTTCAAACCATAATCCTCATATCTCAGCCTCCTGAGTAGTTAGGATTACAGACATGAGCCACTGACTCGTTGCTGAAATTTTTTAAACTTGGTTCTGCACCACAGGTTGGCACTTTTTTTTTTTGGTCTGTCATGGGGCCTGAACTCTGGGCCTGAAGCACTGTCCCTCAGCTCTTCAGCTCAAGGCTAGCACTCTACCACTTGAGCCACAAAGCCACTTCCAGCTATTTTTGCTTGTGTGGTGCTGAAGAATCGAACCCAGGGCCTCATGCATGAGGCAAGCACTCTACCACTGAGCCACCTTCCCAGCCTGCAGGTTGGCACTTTTAGAGAGGCATGCTTCCCACAGGACTGCAGAACACCAGGGCAAATGTTAGAGAAGCATCAATGGGAGTCACAGTAGCCAGAGAAAAACCAAACAGGGTGACAGTGAGACAATGTTTGACTTTTCAGGCAGATAAGCCTGGTTTGAGTTCAGACTCTGTCCTTGGAAGTTCACCTCCAGTGAATGATTCAACTCTCACATGTGTCTGACACTGCTCACATCTTCTGCAGTGTCTCTTTGACTTGTTTTCTTAGTTGCCTGGGCATGACTTCCTTCTTTAGACTCTTCTAACACTACACATATACTTGTGATTATCACCACATGACACATGCCCCCATGTCTGTTTCTTCATGATCATGCTATATGTACATGCAATCACTTTGTTTCACTGGAATTCAAGCTTGATCAAGGTAAGAACTGTGTCCATTGGCATACCACTATATTCTCCACTACCACATATCATAGCTGGCATCATTCATACTTAAGAGATAGTTGTCAAATAAACCAATAGAATGTAAATCTATATAATAAAGGTTGTAAAATATGCATTAAAAAATAGAACCTACCTCTAGCGATTTTGGAGGAATAAAGTGGCATAGCACATGCAAAGTTTTCAGAATAATGCCTGGAACATAGCAAATACTCAAAAGAAATACTCGGGCTGGGTGGGAGGTGTGGAGGTAGAGGGAAGACTAGATAGAGCACCTACCCTGGGCCTTGAGCTCAAACCCCAATGTTGCCAATTTATTTTAAAGAAACCCTCTTAGCTGAAACTAATAATTAGAACATTAGTTCACAGCCTAGGGTCCTGTACTTATATTCATGAGTTCTGCAAATCACTTTTACTTGTCTGTATGTGCATACATTTTTCTGGGAAAAGGGTCTTCAAAAGTCTTCAGATACTCAGATGAAGAAATTAGACTCTGAAGAAATTATAATAATCACTACAGAAGATGATCGCTTTAAACCACAGAGCTTATTTGACCTAAGAGTTTAGGGACTAACATTCAAATTCTCAACCAGGTTTAATATCCTTCAGCATGTAACTAATCACAGAGCACCAAATCAGAAATCAGAGGACATAGTTTCTTATCTTAGTCCTTTCTCTTTCCTAATTCTATGATCAAGGTTAATTCATCTATCCTTTTATCTTATTTATTTTGCCCTGGATCAAACAGAAGTAATACAAGAAGAAATCACTTTGAAAAAAATAGAGATGTAAAACTATAGCATTCCATGAAAAAATATAAGGTCTGCAAATCAGAATGTCTCTTATTTAGAGTATTCTTTTCTTTAATCTACAAAATAAGTGAGTCAAATCAGATGATATTTAAACATCATCTTCTAACCACTCATCATAATCCAAAGATCAAAATAGAAATAGCTTCTGTTCGGAGGATTTGTTTCTTATTTGCCTCATTGCTGCACTGATTTACATTTTTGCTTACCTCAAGGACACTATTTCTACTGGCCCATTTGCAAAGTTGGGGTAGGAACAATATCCTAGTCCCTTAGAGATGTTATAATAAAATAATAAGATGTAAATAATATAAATTTGTACCTTGTTGTTCTGGAGGCTGAGAATGCCAAGATCAAGAAGCCTACAGATAAAGAATCTGGAGGAAGTTCTGAATTTCAAAAATGATGCATTCTGGCTGCATCCTCATGTCAGGCAAAGGCCAAAGAAACTTGCTCAAGCCTCTTTGGTAAAGGTCCTGCTCCCTTATAGAGAGGCCACTTGCCACCTTGCCCCAAAGGACTTGGACCTTGTGCGTAATACTAGAGCTGTTCATATCTCAGGGACTCTTGGTGATGGCTTCATAGTGCATCTTGCATTACACGACAGTCATGAAAGAAGGAGAATTGCAGTTTGAAGATGACATGTTTCCTATAGGCTTGGTCCCTGGCTGGTGGTATTGTTTTGGGACATACAAGAAACTTCAGGAGATAGGGTCTAACTGGAGGAAACAGGCAATTTCAGGGAAACCCTTGAGGAGTCTCCCTCTCTTTCTCTCCCTCCCCCTCCTTCCCTCTTCCTCCCTCTTGTCCCTTCTCTCCATCCCTCTCTACCTCCCTCCCTTTCTCCCTCTGTCTCTCTATCTCTCTGTCTCTCTCTGTCTCTCTGTGTCTCTCTCTCTTTCTCTCTCTCTGTCTCTCTCTCTCACCTTTCCTCCCTCCCTTTCTCCCTCTGTCTGTCTCTCTGTCTCTCTCTGTCTCTCTCTTTCTCTCTTTCTGTCTCTCTCTCTCTCTCTCTCAACTTCCCTCCCTCCCTCCCTCCCTTTCTCATCTCTCTTTTCTATCACTACAGGACCTTTCTATACCTTGCTACAGGACTGTGGTCAAGAGACCACGGACTGAAACCTCTGAAAATGAGCCAAAATCTTCCCTCCTTGTAAATTGTTTCTCTTAGGTTTTTGTCACAACAAACCACCACTATCGCATCATATTCTAGGTTCCAGCCTATGGATTGGGAGGGTGGCAATAATACAAAATTGGGAAAGTAAGAGCCATGTTTTCCTCCTTGCTGCTTTGAATTCCATACATGTAGCAATGTGGTAGACTTCTTAAACTTGACCTAAATTAGAGTCACAAGAGGAATATGACAACTCAATAAAGCCGACATCACCAAAATTCTTGCTTAAAATGTCTTCTGCTGTCATTTCAGCAAACTATCAAGGGGAAATAGTCCTAACCTCTCTGGAGCCATAAATTCCATACCCTCCTCACCTATTTACTATGAACCTTTGAATTTTGCACATTTTTTTATTTAAATGAAGATTCATCTCAGGCAATGTAAATTTGGAAATAGAGGAACCAAGTAAATGGTCTTAATTTCCAATTAGAGGATACTCAAAAAATTCTATAGAGAAGTCAGCACTTTTGAAGAGCAGGAGATCACCAATGCCTCTAGGCCTTACCTTAAAAGTAAGGCATCTAAAAGGTGGAAAGAAATTTGAGTTCTATAAGGTGGCCTGGATTTTGGAAGGCCATGTTTATGGATTGACCATGGAGAACCATCTGAAAGGGCTGAAAATGGATGCTCACCTTGATCAGTTGACCTTACCAGATAGAATCCAAACTAATGAATCTAGTCATGCACAGATTTGCCTCTATAACTCTGTTCATTGTCAGTTCATTCAGATTCCTCTCCAAAGCTCATCGTTCAGAGGCAACACAAATAAATCTAATACCATCTCAAGTAATGATATACCCTATCCCTGCTATGAGGATAATTTTCTGCATTCTCTTCTGATTTGATTCCTATATAATTCTTTGTGACAATCCATTTCCTCAGTGAGGAAGATGCTACTCTAATATAGTTGTGGCTGAAGTACAATGAAATCACATTGCCTATAATTCACACCGTCTCATTGACCTCATTTCCATAAATAGATACATTCATCAAGGGAACACACAGAATCAAAATCTAAAAGCCATCTCAGGAAATCATTCATTTCAGACATTTGCTTTAGGTCAAATTAAAATTTCAACCATTCCTAGAATCCATGTTTGGCTATTTTTTTTTAAAAAGAGATTTAGATTAAATAAGCTTTCTGGGTAACTTCTAATATATAGTCACTTTTTCTGTCGTGTATATTCTTTTGTTATGGCTGTGGTAGAATGGATGAGAACTGGATAAATTTTCCAGACTGGTGGATGGCATTTTACAAATGACAACAATGAGACTAGGGGGAAAAAATGGCTTTCCTGAGATAGCATACACTCATTTATTCTTCCATTTACTCATTCACTCAATGTTCACTCAAAACTGCTTATTGTATGTCTACTTTATCTACTACAGTTGCAGTTACAGGTATGTTGCTGATTATTAGTTTGGTAGGACCAACTGCTATAACAAACATCACAGACAGGCTGACTTAAAAAACAGAAATGTACTATCTTGCTCTGGAGGACAGAAGTCTGACGTTCAGGTGTCAGCAGAGCTGATATCTTAGAAGATTGTGAATAATAATTCCATATCATTTCCCCTACCTTTCATTACCAGCTCACAGGCCAATTATCTGCCTTTCAGAGATCAATAAATATTTTTGAGCATTTACTAAATTTTAGGCAATATTTAAATGGCAGTAAAAATAAAAATTAGAATTATCCTTGACCTTGATAAAGCTATGTCAAGTAAGTTTTTAAATTATCACATAATATTACATGATTGTGTGTGTGTGTGTGTGTGTGTGTTATTAGCATTCAAATCCAGGGACTTATAAATGCTAGGTAAACACTTTACCACTAAGTCATATTTCCAGTCCTTATTTTCACTTTTCATCTAAGAAAAAGAAAGACCACCCAGTCTCTGAGGAAATTTGTCTCATGATAGAATACTTAAACTTTACAACAAGGCTCATTTTCTTGGGAACTGCTGCTTAGTTGAATTATTCACTATATCAAGCCAGAACTTGACTGCTGTTAGACCTAGATCAACACAGATCAAATACTATTTTTCTTCCATGTGATAATATTTTAAATGCTGAATAAAATTATAATTCTATTTCTTCATGCTCTTCTACTTCACATTCAGCCCATGACCTGTGGCATAGTTACCTGCCTTTATGTTTTTCTCTCCTAGTTCAAGTTTCTACCAAATACTGTGACTAGGAAACATGTGTGTCAGGTATGTTTTGAACAATGCAGTGTTCACTAGATGTATTGTTTTGGAGGATATAGACAGTATTTTTTTCCTAATCTCTCCCAAGATTAAAGTAGCATTATTAATAATCCTTATGCAATACTGGCTTACATTAAACATCCAAAAATATATATTTTTATAATATTAATCTTGTTGTTTAGGATCTTCACATTTTTACTGTTGTTATTTTTAAATAGTTGTGCAAATGAGTTCCCATTTTAAAAAGCAGTTTATGAACACAACTCATCTTAATCAGTGTCACCTTTTTCAACATTTTTACCCTCCATTGACCCATGCCTCCTCTTACTTTTCTTAATTTTGTAGAATCAATGGATTCTTGACTACATTCTCATCCCTTCCCCTACTTCATTCATCTACCCCTCTCCCCTGGTTCCACCTTGATCTTATTAGCACTTGCCATGACATGGATTCTAACTATGACTCCATATTTATTTCAGTATGACAGAAAAACACAAGTCTTCAGATATTCATCATATGACTCTTATTGAATCACCTGACATCCTGAAGTTCCGTTCTGCTCAATGTGTGTGTGTGTGTGTGAAAATACATACATACATGTTTTTTAAGAATTTGGGGACCTAGTAGTCAGTAAAATGGATGATCCCATGTAAATGTTAGTTCAAAACAATGAGAGAGGTGTTTTTAATCATGATTTTGTTAACGGCACAAGAAATAAGCATGTTTTCTGTCTTCAGCCAATTCATTGACTCAAGTGCCAACAGATTACTACCAACATGCTTAAGTTGGTTTACAACTTGTTATGACTCTACCTAAAAGTACTGCCACCCAACCTGTATATCTGTCGTTTACCGTAGCCACAAAGACCTCATCAGCCTGGCTGTGAGTCAAAGTAAGATGGCGTAGCTGTTACCGTCAGCAGCTTTGAGGCAAAGTTGGCTTCAATTTCCACTCAGCCATTTGCGTAAATGACTTGATCTCACTGATCCTCTGTTTCCTAGCTTTTAAAAGGGAATTAAACGAAGTATACCTGCCTACTGGGGCTCTGAGGTTGGGTGAGGGAGGCACAAATAAAATTTTAAAAAGCAAGTGTAAATATGTTTTTAAACATGCTAACTAAATAACAGTAAGCATTCAATAAGCATTTGTTACTTGTAGGCTATTATTATGAAAATTAAATTTTCCTAGTCAACCCCTTGATCTTACAAAGTAGTTCTTTTCCAAAGCAAGAAAATAAAGTCGCATAACTCTTAACACACGCACTTCCTTGCGAACCTATGTTCACGCCTCATAACCACCACATTCCTTCGTTAATACCCACAAACCATTAACTTAAAAATCTGTTCCTGACTTTTTCTGAGCTCACCATGCGGAACAGCTCGTCTGTTGGTGGACTGCCTAACCTGCCTTCCTTCTGGGAAAATGGAATTACCTTTCTGCTACTGCTTCTATCTTTTCATTTCTGGAAGACCTCAGTCATTACCGAGAGTAATCCTCAGTTCACATTCACCCATATGTGGAATAGTGAGAATATCTGGAGCATGTACTATTTTTCAACATCTGGATTTTCTCAGTATCAGGATATAACTTGCACCCAGAACTGGCAGTTGGAACTCATTTATATAAGTGCCAGGTTCTACCTTACTGTCCACTCACCTACAGAGAGGCAACTCCCTCTTTGCATTGTTTGTGCATATGAACAAGTCATTTAAAGCTGACTCATATTTTCCTCCCCACAAAGGAGGATAATAATAACTACTATGACTATCTTCCAGAGTGAAAATAAATGAGATGAATTGTGACCAAAAAAAATAATATAAAACCTCCCTCCAAAAAAACAAAGTACACATGCACACACATACACAAAAGTATTCAAAGTACTTTTGTTCATACTCTTGTAACCTACCAACCACTTTCTTCACTGCACAACCTGAAGGCAGAATCTGAATTTGATAGTTGTATATGCTATTATCACTACACCATCTGCCTCAGGCAACTTGGTGATCACTTCCTTGTTCATTTACTTTCAAACACAGATGAGAATGACTTTTTATAGTCTTTAACATTTTTTTCAACAAGCCCAAATCTTATTTTTTTTTATTTTTTTTGGGGTCCAGTC
>NW_012267313.1:10873191-10878617 GCF_000151885.1 Dipodomys ordii | reverse complement strand
GACGTTGTAAAGCTCGTTTGGACATGACAACTTGTACTTCTCATTGTTGCATCAGATCCACCTGTATCCTTAAGCAACTGGTTTTTCCCCATCTCCTCCACAAGTTATACTGACATCAAATATAGTGAAAGCAGGGGTTATACTGTGGGGGAGGGACACTAAATAAGTATTTTTGTGCTTAGTGTAAACATCTTTGAGGCCTTTGTCTCCCATAGCTAGTGCTTAGGAAAGACAAAATGGCTTCCAAAACAGAACGTTGTTGAGGATCTTGATTTGCAGCCCTTCTATGTGACCAGCAAGAAAGCTTAGAGACACACTGTAAGCCAACCCTGGTAAACACATAGAGTTTACAGATCACAATGAGTCTAACCTGCTCCTCCTGGTTTTATTTATTTTTCTGAGTCTCATTTTCCTGTTGTCCTACTTTTCTTCACTCACTTATTCTTCGCTTTATTTTATCTTGTGAGGTATTAATAGGTAATCCACCTTAAATCCTTTCTGGAACAAGACAGAGTATAAGTAAACAAGTTAAAATGAACTGGCCTGCTGAATGGAGTTATTTAGTATTGTCCATCTGAATACTGAAGAAAAAAAAAATCTGCCAAAAACAACCATTTCATTTTGGCATAGGAGCTGCTGAGGTTTTTCTTTCAAATAGAAATTGCTCAACAGGTTCCGAGGCAACTTGTCACTCCTGGAGGCACGTGATTTTAAGACTCCTCGGCCAGTCAGAGGAGAATGCTCATTTTGCTGTCTGTTATGCTAAGATGGCAACAGGCATTATAACTAATGATATAACCAAAATACCACAGAGGGTAAAAGTCATTGCAAATGTCATCTCTCTGGTCTTTCTTAGGAGGAAACAGTCTGAGAATTTAGGAAAAGAAAAAAGAAAGTTTACCTACTTGGCATCTGATCCAGTCTTTACAATTTCCCTGTTCGTTTTGTGTCTGACATTTAATTACAGTTGAGAGAACTTGGAGAGGACAGGCAAAGGAACTGGAGAAAACAGAGTAGATGAACTAGAATTCAAACTTGTGATATGAGACCGCTTTAAGATGGCTTAAAACAATAGGAATTGATTCTGTCACTGCTCCAGAGGCTAGAAACTCAGGTGTCAGTAGAAACACACTCCCTCTGAAGACTCTGAGAAGAATCTTCCTGCTTCTAGGAGTTCTCCACATGCCTTGGCTTTTGGCTGCAGTGCTCCAAGCTCTTTTTCTATGGTCACACTGCTTCATCTCCATCTATGTCTTCTGCTCTCTATAGGTATATCTATCTTATAAGAACATGTGCAAGTGCACTTAGGACCCATCTAGAACAAGCTTCTGTCTTCCAGATCTGAAATGTACACATCTTTTGCCACACCAAATAATAATCACAGGTTCTGGAGGTTAGAATATGGACATAGGCTCTTGGAAGCTACCATTCAATCCACTAAAGTCAATGAGCATTACTCATGTCCACAGTCCCGAAAAGCTAGAGAATGTCATCTATGTGAAAAGTGAACACTAAATAAGAGAAGCTAAATAAAAGCGTCTTTCAAGTGCTCAATAAAATTGTCCTCTCACTCCTTTATCCTCAAGAGAATTTCAGAAACAATCACAACTACTTTTACCATGATTTTCCTCTCTGAAGCCATTGATATAATCCTCAGATATATACTGAATCCCTCTACATCTTTAATTTTCTTCCTAGATTTCCTCTTCCTGACAAGCTGTATTCATTTCACGACAAAGAACAACAAACTTCTAAAATTCTATTTCATCATGAACCAGAATGGTGCTTCTCAAAATTTCTGTGATAATTAGTTTCAATCAATTATTGTAAACTAATTGTGAAATAGGACCAAAATGTTGTAGAGTCAAAAATGACCATGAACATTCCCAATACTTAATTTTATCTTATTGTAGACCAGTAGCAAGTTATGAATTTGCCATGTCCAAGGAATTTATTTTGAGAAGAACTGGCCAAAGGCATATATACCTCCTTTATACTAGTCTAAACTTCAAGATTCCAATTATTCTCTCTCTCTCTTTGCCCTTAGACTTTCCATATTGACATTTATCTTCCTTAAATTCATTCATCTTTCTTAAATTCTCTCTTTTTTAGAGATGATAAGCCAGGTACCAGTGGCTCATGCCTATAATCCTAGATACGTGGGAGGCTGAGATTTGAGGTCAGGTTTGAAGCCATCCTGGGCAGAAAGGTCTGTGAGACTAATATCTCCAATTAACCACATAAAATTGGAAGTAGAGCTGTGGCTCAAGTGGCAGAGTGCTAACCTTGAGCACAAAAGCTCAAGCCCTGAGTTCAAACCCTAAGATAGCATTTATCAAATGCTATCATTTTAGTAAAATAAATTTTAACCAAATTATCCAAAAAGTTACTTCATGTAAAATTTAACAACCAAAACACAACTGTAACTTCCATCCTTTATGAGGAATCTTAAATACATAAACATAGCAATGTAATTCATTTATTGTATCCTTTATTTTCTTTGCATTTGTTTCGACTTAGACATGAATCTTAGTTACACAGCTTAGTTTTTTTTCTTTCCTCCCTACCAAGTAAGTTTTTAAAACATCTATCTTCCTCTTGATAATTTTTAGGCTGACTTTTTTCCTGTTAGTACTCTCATAACATCATATTTACTTTTCACTTTGAGTTACTTGGGTTACTAGTCATTCTGTATTCACAGATAGTGTTTCCTACTGTCATAAATATTATACTTTTTAATTTTTTTTATTTTTGCTGCTTCCGGGGCTTAACCTCGGGGCTGGGTACTGTCTCCTAGCATTTTCACTAAAGGTTGGCACTTTACCACATAAGCTACAGCTCCACTTCTGGCTTTTTGATGGTTACTTAGAGATAAGAATCTCATGGGTGTAGAGGAACACCTAGAGACAGAAGTTAATGGTCTAGGAAATTTGTTTAACAGGATCCTAGCAGAGAACTTCTCAAACATGCAAAAAGATAGGCCTATACAGATACAAGAAGCTTTTAGAACTCCAAATAGACCAGACTAGAATAAGACATCCTACCATCACATTATAATCCACACAGGAGCAATTCAGACAAAGGAAAACATCCTTAAAGCTGTCAAGGAGAAAAAAATCAATCACCTATAAAGGGAAACCAATTAGAATCACCTCAGATTTCTCAGCAGAGACAATTAAAGCAAGAAGAGCCTGGAATGATGTATGCCATGCCCTAAAAACAAACAACTATCAACCAAGAATAATGTATCCAGCTAAACTCTCCTTCATAACCGAAGGTCAAATAAAAACCTTCCATAGCAAAGAAAAATTAAAACAATATATCTCCACCAAACCAGCCCTACAAAAGATACTTAAATATATCCTACACATAGAAAATCAACAAGACCACAGTAAAGGCCAAGAAATCGCACCCAAACTGAGAATACAAGAACCATAGAAAGAACCCAGTTGCCGCAGCCCCCAAGAAGGTGGATAAAATGGCAGGAACTCCCAAATACCTCTCAGTCCTATCTCTTAACATTAACGGGCATAACTCTCCAGTTAAGCAACATAGTCTATCTAGTTGGATTAAAAAGCAAGATCCTCCTATCTGTTGCCTTCAGGAGTCACACCTTGCCCATAAAAACAAACACATTTTGAATGTGAAAGGCTGGAACAAAATCTACAAGCAAACAGCCCCCATAAACAGGCAGGAGTTGCAATACTAATATTAGATAAAATAGACTTCAAATTAAAATTAGTGATAAGAGATAAAGAAGATTGCTACATACTAATTAAGGGATCTCTCCTTCAGGAGGATATTACAATTCTAAATCTCTATTCGCCAAACAATGGAGCACCCAAATTTATCCAAGAAACACTACTTTCTCTCAAATCTCATATAGATCCAAAGACATTAGTTGTCATGGACTTTAACACACCACTTTCCCCACTAGATAGATCAACTTGGCAAAAACTCAACAGAGAAACCACAGACCTAAACAACTGTATAGATCAACTAGGTTTAACAGACATCTACCGAATATTTCACCCAGCAGCATCAGAATACACTTTTATCTCAGCAGCACATGGGACATTTTCCAAAATAGACCACATTTTAGGTCACAAAGCAAACTTGTCCAAATTCAGAAACATTGAAGCTATACCTTGCATTCTCTCAGACCATAAGGGAGTAAAATTAGAACTCAACACCAAAAGCCACCAAAGAAAGCCCTGTAACACATGGAGGCTGAGCAACACACTGTTGAACCACCAGTGGGTCATGAAAAAGATTAGAAACGAAATTCAAGTGTTCATGATATTCAACAAAAATGAGCACACAAACTACCAGCTCTTCTGGGACACAGCAAAGGCAGTACTCAGAGGCAAGTTTATAGCTCTGAGTTCCTACATCAACAAATTGGAGAGATCTGAAACCAACAATTGAATGAGACAGCTGAGCCTCCTTGAAAAGGAGCAGCAAGATAAACCCCAATCCAGTAGATGGAAAGAAATAATTAAAATTAAATCAGAATTAAATGAATTAGAATCCAAAAAAAAAACATAGAAAGAATCAACAAAACAAAGAGTTGGTTCTTTGAAAAAATTAACAAAATTGACAGACCCTCAGCAAATCTTATCAGAAAAAGAAGAGAACACACCCAAATAAACTCAGAGATGAGAATGGAAACATCACCACAGAAACAACCAAGATTCAGAATGTTATAAGGGAATACTTCTCAAAACTTTATATTGATAAGTTTGAGAACTTGGCAGAAATGGACCTTTTCCTAGCAAATATTGACATGCTGAAACTAAACCAAGATGAGTTAAACCATCTTAACAGGCCCATATCAAGCATTGAAATAGAAACAGCAATAAGAGACTTCCCAGCTAAGAAAAGCCCAGGACCAGTTGGTTTTACGGAGGAATTCTACAAGACCTTCAAAGCAGAACTCACACCAATACTCCTTCAACTCTTCAATGAAATTGAAAGAGAAAGTTCACTACCGATCTCATTCTATGAAGCCATCATAACCCTCATCCCAAAACCAGGCAGGGACTCATCAAAGAAAGAGAACTATAGACCCGTTTCTTTGATGAACATTGATGAAAAACTTCTCAACAAAATTTTGGCCAATCGACTTCAACAATTCATCCAAAAAATCATACATCACAATCAAACAGGATTCATTTCAGGGATGCAAATCTGGTTCAATATACGCAAATCAATTAATATAATTCATCACATCAACAGAAGCAAGGATAAGAAGCACATGGTTATCTCAATAGATGCAGAAAAAGCATTTGACAAGATCCAACACCCCTTTATGATGAAGGTTATGAAAAAATTAGGAATCCATGGAACATTCCTCAATACAATAAAGACTGTATATGACAAACCTACAGCCAGCATTATACTCAATGGTGAAAAACTAAAGCCAT